>NC_072473.1:5239522-5537685 GCF_027574615.1 Eptesicus fuscus
TCCTTTTCTGAGCGGCCTCTTTCCAAGTTGGAGGGGTGGTTGCTCAAGGGCAAATGGCTCCATCCGGGTCCTTATTTCAGAGCAGCTGAGAAAGGGCTGTGCGGCCAGGCCTTTCCGCGGCTGGATCCTTCAGACGTCGCAGCGAGGACAATGAATGCAGCGGGAGAATCACATGGCTTTTGTCCAAGCGTGGAAGGCGGTGCACGGGACCAGCTCTGGGGTTGGACGGCAGCCTGAAGGGTGTCAGTGGGAAGGTTTGCGCCTGCACAACCTACCTGACTGTTGCCCCGAGACCGCAGCGATCTAGCACACGCCGGCAGGAAACCCAGAGCTTCCTGTTCGCGGGGCCCGTGAGAAGCATTGCGCAACGTGGGGCAGCTCTCCTTACCCCCCCCCCCCGCCCCCCCCCCCCCCGTGGGCTCCATGCCGGGGGAGGCAGCGCTCCACTTTGTCTTTTAAGATATCTATGAGCACTTCTCGTCTATGAACCTGTCCTGGGGATGCCGATCCTGCCAGACAATAGAGAGGCGGCTGTGTGGATCCGGGTGGGCCACTCCATCTGGGACTGGGGCAGGGGTGGGGGGTGGGGGGGCATCTCCAAGGCTGACAGTAGTGTGGCTGGCAGGGGGTCTGCCAAGGGTGCCCGAGGGCAGGGTGGTTCTGGGAGAGGCAGCAGGTGACGGGCAGGTTGGTTTGTGAGGTGAGAAGGCTTGCAGCCTCCCCTACTGAGTCCAGTGCCCCCCCCCTCCCAAACTAATGAGGGGGCGTGGAGGAGGACGTGGTCTCGGGTGGGGTTCCATCAGACCTCACGAGTTAGCTCAGTGCATCCTCTAAGGCAGTGGTTCTCAACCTTCCTAATGCCGCGACCCTTTAATTCAGTTCCTCATGTGGTGGTGACCCCCAACCATAAAATTATTTTCGTTGCTAATTCATAACTGTCATTTTGCTACTGTTAATGAATCGTAATGTAAATATCTGTGTTTTCCGATGGTCTTAGGTGACCCTACTAGCGGTTCTCAACCTGTGAGAGCCGCTGCTGTAGAGCCTAAGACCATCGGAAAACACAGATATTTACATTACGATTCATTAACAGCAGCAAAATTAGTTATGAAGTAGCAACGAAAATAATTTTATGGTTGGGGGTCACCACCACATGAGGAACTGTATTAAAGGGTCGCGGCATCAGGAAGGTTGAGAACCACTGCTCTAAGGAATGTCAGAGACTCCTGCGAACCACAAAGGACACATAGTCAGTGCTGCTAGGACAGGCCTCTGGGCGCCCAGCGACCAGGGGCGTCTATGTTCTGATCACAAGGCGAGCGGTTTCCTGAAGATAAAAGAGCCCTTGGCCAGGGCCGCAGGTCCCCAGATCAGAGCTCTCCGGAGCCTCGGGGCGCCTCCTGGCACACAGAGCTCGAAGCCATGTGCGCTGACAAGGCTGAGGTCCAGGAGGGCTCTCTCGGGCCTTTGTTAACTCAGAAAAACAAGAATGTCTCCTCTGGGCACCAGCCACCTGGCCTGTCCCTTCCTCTCTCTGCCTGTCAGCTCTGGAATGCCTGCCTTCTCTCAGGCCGTGGGACAGTGGTCACAGCGCACTGTCCCTCAGGACGCAGGCAAGAGCAACCACCTCCTCCTCCACATGCCTGGGGACTTCCATTCGCCATATCTGAACGTGGAAGCCGGGGCTCTTGCATGTCACGTGTTGTACATAATCACAATGAGCCTTTCATGAGCAGCAGAGCGGGCCAGGTGCAGGATGGACTTGGGACTGACACTCAGCCTCCATCATGTTGACTGGACTATTACTAGCACATTGCTTTTCTCTCATTTTCATGTTATTAATTGATTAAGGATATTATTTTCCTTATTTTTAAGTATGAAAACTATCCTATCTAATAAAAGGGTAATATGCAAATTAACTGTCACTCTGTCACAAAAGATGGCAGTGCCCATAGTGGCTGGGGTGCTGGACTCTGGCGAGGGCGGGCAGGTGGGCCTCTGGCCAGAGGCTGGCCAGGGTGTGGGATGCTGGCGTCATTGCAGGCCGGGCTGAGGGACCCCATCCCTGTGCATGAATTTTGTGCACTGGGCCCCTAGTACTTAACCCTTTGCACTCGCTTGCTTTTTTCTCGATTCCTTTATTCTACTCGGGATTTAATTTTTTAAATACCCCAGATTTTACAAAGTGCGGCAGTAGAATAAAAAACTGGAGTTTCTTTTCATATGAACTTATTTATTTGGATTTTTTTATATTTAAAGTTATTGATACATTCAAAGAGTAATTGTAATCTTGATGCTAACCGTGTCGAGTCACACTCGACATCCGAGTGCAAAAGTTTAATAACTAGGGAATTTGAACAATACATGAAAACACAATGGTAAAAAAATAAAAGCCCTTCTGAATGCCAGCCTGAGCTAGCCAGAGTAGCTGTTAATATTTTGATATGTTTCCTCCTAGTGGTTTTTTCTCTACCTGGACATATTTCCATAAACACATGTCCCTCTTTTTACAAACCTAGGTCATTGTGGAGGGTCAGTTTAGTTTCCCATCTTTTTTCATGTTCTGTGTATTTTAGCACATCCCCTCCTTCTCCTATAGCATGGTTAGTGAGGGCTGTTTCTTGTAAGAACATGCCATATATTTAAAATGTGCTGTTGAGGGACATTCAGGAGGTCTACAATTTTTTTCTCCATGATACACAGCACTGCACTGACCATCTCTGTCCATAGATTTTTAGACTGTATCTCTGAATATTGACCAAGTGTAGGATCTTTGAAGTAAGCATTTCAAGCTCAAAAGGTCTAAATCCCTTCAATGCACATGGTCAGTCTGCCCTCCAGAATGGCTATCCCAATTTACAGTCACTTAAGGTTTTCTTTATCTGTAGTGTCAGAGGGTCTCTGGTACCGAGGATCGGCGATGGCCATGCACTGTCTTGAGTGAGAGTGAAAAGCCCAGCCCAGCTCTAGCCGGTGTGGCTCAATGGATAGAGCGTCAGCCTAAGGACTGAAGGGTCCTGGGTTTGATTCTGGCCAAGGGCACATGCCTGGATTACGAGCTTGATCCCCTGTGTGGGGCGTACAGGAGGCAACCGATCCATGATTCTCTCTCATCATTGATGTTTCTCTCTTTCCCTCTCTCTCTCTGAAATCAATAATATATGCCCAGACCTGCTCCGTAGCTGGGAATGAACGATCCCAGAGGACAACTGATCAGATGTGGAGCTGCGGGTGTTTCCTACGGCCATTCTCGAAGGAAATGATCCCTCAAGGACCCTTTTGGCAGCGATGGTGACCTTTACCAAACAGACCAGCCTAAGCTGCCCTGACTGAGCATGAAAAAGACACATACTTCACCCCAAATTCCCCACCCCACACTTCTCTTTTCAAGTCAGGGATTGTCACAGGTAGCCAGTTAGGGTTTGAGGTTTCAGTAAGGCAGGGTGCGTGTGGATGTGAGCAGGTCTTGCAAGAAGGAAAGCGGATGTATACGTTGACCTTTGAGGTTGCTTGGTGCTCACGGAGCAGTGGGCAACTCGGGGTGAAACACTCCTGGCCCCCTTCTGCTCTGGCCAGAGCTGACTACGTCACTGTTTGCTTTCTTGCTGGCGTACTAATATCCACTGGCTTTTTTTTTTTTGTCTGTTTGTTTTTATTTTTTAAATTGATTTCAGAGAGGAAGGGAGAGGGAGAGAGACAGAAACATCCATGATGAGAGAGAATCATGGATCGGCTGCCTCCTGCACGCTCTCCACTGGGGATCAAGCCCCCAACCGGGGCATGTGCCCTGACCAGGAATTGAACTGTGACCTCCTGGTTCATAGGTCGACGCTTAACCACTGAGCCACACCAGGTGGGCCGGGGTGGAATTGTTTATCAAAGGTTTGGAACACAAGACCTGACAGCCTGTGCCAGTGGCAGAGAGGGGCCCAGCGAGGGCCTGGACTCCTGGCTGTAGCTACAGAGACCTCGGGTTGCTCACAGAATGAGGCTGGGTTAGTAGTCCTCACCCTGACAGACTTCCTGACAGACTTCCTGGGGTGGTTGTGCAAGACATTCATGGTCTGATCGCAAGAGCAAAAGCACCCGTGTTGCCGCTAACTCCGAATTACACAAGGCCTGGAAGGAACACCTGTGTTTGAAAACACTGGATGGGACTTGAAGCTTCAAAGCATTTTATCATCTCAGGCCATTGCTGAAGCTACCCGTGCATATCCTTTTACAAGCACTGGGCTTTCTTTCCTTCTTTCTTTTTTTAAATGTATTTTTATTGATTTCAAAGAGGGAGAGAGAGAGAGAAACATCAACGATAGAGAATCATTGATCAGCTGCCTCCTGCATGCCCCCTACTGGGGGTCGAGCCTGCAACCCAGGCATGTGTCCTTGACCAGAATCGAACCTGGGACCCTTCAGTCCACAGGCCGACGCTCTATCCACTGAGCCACACCAGCCAGGGCAAGCACTGGGGTTTCAATGGGGCCTGGAGAACCCGCTGAACTGGAGCTGGTGTTGCAGCCTGTCAGCCGGCCGCCTTACACAGGCCCACATTGGCAGTGTGGCGGGAAGGAGGGCTGAAACTCGACGACGGATGGAAAGCTCTTGAGGCTCAGATGTCACCGCCACTGGGGTGCGGCCTCGCCACTAATTATGTTCTGTCAAACAAGGGTTGACAATGTCAGCCCAGATGGGAGGCGGGGCTCCTCCGGCAGCCAATAGCCGTGGGCCTGCGCCCGGTTTCAAGGATGAAGAAGGAGTTTGAAAAAACCACTCGGTTGATTTCGAGACTTCCTGGGGGCGACATGTAAACCACAATGTTCTCTCTTGGGGCAGAGTTCAGAGCCAATCACAATTGAGGTTTCTTAGCAGCTTCTGCCCTTATTTGGCTGTACTCTGGCTTCATTCAACTAACCTGATAATATATGCGCTCCCTCTCTCCCTGTTATAAAAGAAGTCTTACCTTCATGCACTCGGGCCTGCCTGTGACCTTCTAGAATAGCTCCACAGCAAAGAAAGGAGCCAGGATAGAAAATGGATTTTCTACTTTTATTTTTTTAAAAATAAACTTAAGCTGTAGCTTCTGGCTTTAAACTGTTTACATGAAAATACACAGCAAACAAACGAGTTTTGTCTTGTGCCAAAATACCCAGAAGTGGCTCATCAGATTATGGGGTATTGAAGAAAGAAAGCCAAGTGCCTTATTGTATTGTATTTTCTGCGTGCTGTGTAGGAGATCCGATTCGCAGAGATTCCAGGAAATTTCATCCCTTAAAGGTTCTTCTTAATTAAGGGTTGCTTGGAAAGCATGATCAGGTCTTGCGGAGAGACGGGACACAAACATGATAAACCTCATTTTTCCTTTTTCTTTTCTTTTAATTGATTTCAGAGAGAAAGGGAGAGGGGGAGAGAGAGAGAGATGCATCAATGATGAGGGAGAATCAGTGATCGGCTGCCTCCTGCATGCCCCACACTAGGGATTGAGCCCGAATCCAACCTGAGACCCTTCAGTCCACAGGCAGACGCTCTATCCACTGAGCCAGACCGGCTAGGGCTCGTTCTTCCTTTTTTGAGGGAATGTTTATCGACCACTTTCTGTGTGCCATCCATTTAATTCTCACCATGACCCCACAAAAGAGATCCTCATTTTGCAGATGGGGAAACTGAGGCAGAGAGGTTACGTAACTTGCCTAAGTTGCCTGACCTTATAAGCAGTGGAGCTGGGAAACCACCCCAGTGAGAGGCCCAAGCCCCTCACTCTTAACCATGCGTCACTCTAGTGTACACAGGTGTTTTCAGATGTTCTCAGGCAAGGACAGAGACCTTAAGAAGTGCAGAGAGACCCAGGGACCCCAATTTCTAGGGCCTAGGAACAGGAAGCTGAGCGGCTGCTCATCTGGTCTCAGACCTGAGGTTGGGCAAGTTCCCAGTGACCCCCTGGGACAGTGGTCGGCAAACTCATTAGTCAGCAGAGCCAAATATCAACAGGACAACGATTGAAATTTCTTTTGAGAGCCACATTTTTTTAAACTTAAACTTCTTCTAACGCCACTTCTTCAAAATAGACTCGCCCAGGCCGTGGTATTTTGTGGAAGAGCCACACTCAAGGGGCCAAAGAGCCGCATGTGGCTCGCGAGCTGCAGTTTGCCGACCACGGATCTAGGATGTCACGTCCAGAGCTGATTGGTCAGAGAGGAGCCCACACCCCCAAGCTGAGCCCTTTACTCGGGGCCTCAGCTATCTCATCTCAGGAAATGGAGCTCGAGAAGGTTCTCCTCAGTGGGACCGAGGATTCACGGGCCTCTCTGTTCTCAAAACCAGGGAGGCCTGCCCTAGCCGGTTTGGCTCAGTGGATGGAGCATCGGCCTGCAGACTGAAGATTCCTGGGTTCGATTCCGGTCAAGGGCACATGCCCGGGTTGTGGGCTCCATCCCCAGTGTGGGGTGTGCAGGAAGGAGGCAGCCGATCACTGATTCTCTCATCATTGATGTTTCTATCTCTCCCGCCCTCTCCCTTCCTCTCTGAAATCAATAAAAATATGTTTACACACACACACACACACACACACACACACACACACACACACACACACACACCACAAAATAACTTGGGGAGGCCTAGAGGAAGAGGAGGGAGCTGGCAAGGCAGCCCAGCCTCCCCTGGGACTACAGAGAGGCCCCACCTCCTCCCTCAACGGGGTGAGGGGGGCAGCTCACCCCGACAGGGGATGTTTGGCAATGTTCAGAGACATTTCTGGTTGTCACAGCTGGGGGAGGTCCTCCTGGCACCTGGTGGGTAGGGGCCAGGGATGCTGCTCAACACCCTACAGTGCACAGGACGGCCCCCACTTAACAAAGAAGGAGGCGGCCTCAGATGCCACTAGTTCTGAGGTGAGAAACCCTGTCCTCGGGTCTGGCCTGGGCGCACCGTGCGGCCGCTGCGGCAGCTCTGTCTGGGCTTCTTCAGAGTCATTCTGCAACCAGGAAGCCAGCAGCCCCTGCCATGAGGCGGAAGGCGGGGGACAGGAGGCGGGACCATGCGCACGGCTTTCAGTTCTGCATCTTTCTTCCTGACAGAGAGAGGTCAGTGTCGGCCTCTGGTTACAGGCATCAGGGCCAAGGTAGGGGCCACCCCAATGCAATACACTGAATAATGGCCCCCAAAGAGCTGGGGTGGTTTCCCTGCTCCACTACTTCCTGGGCCTGTGAATGTTACCTTGCATGAAAAACAACGTGGACCCTGGCTGGTTTGGCTCAGTGGATAGAGCGTCGGCCTGTGGACTGAAGGGTCCCGGGTTCGATTCTGGTCAAGGGCACATACCGGGGTTGCGGGCTCCATCCCCAGTAGGGGGCGTGCAGGAGGCAGCCGGTCAATGATTCTCTCTCATTCATGATTCTCTATCTCTCCCTCCCTCTCCCTTCCTCTCTGAAATCAATAAAAATATATTTAAAAGAAAAAAAGATGGTCTTTGCAGGTGTGGTTAATTTAAGGATTTGGAGATGGGGAGATTATCTTGTAACGTCTGGGTAGACCCTAAATGCAATTGCAAGCATCGTTATAAGAAGGAGGCAGAGGAGATATGGCAATGCGTAATGGAGAAGGCGATGAGATGAAGGAGGTAGAAACCGGAGCATTGAGGCCACAAGCCAAGGAATGCGGGCAGCCACCAGTAGCTGGAAAAGGCAAGGAACAGATTCACCCCTGGAGCCTCTAACGGGAGTGTGGCCCTGCTAACACCTTGATTTGGGCCCAATCACACGGATTCCAAACTGCTGGCCTCCACAGCCATGAGAATAAATTTCTGTTGTCTTAAGCCACCAAATGTATGGTCATTTGTGACAGCAGCCCCAGGAAACTAAAATACTCCTGCCCCTACAGTGATCTGTAGAGACAGAGGGGCACACCCGTCCAGCACAGACAAAACCAGAGCCCTTCTGGGCAGGATCTGAAGAGAGAACGGAAGTTGCCTTTGTTTCTTCTCTATACTTACCTTTCCCACCTTCCCCTGGAAGCGCCCTCCCCTATGAACACATGGCGCCTGCCTTCCCTCCGCCTCTCTCTCAGCTAACACTTTCCAGTGGATCGTCTGCAAATCACCTGACCATCTCCTGGCTTGCTTTCAACCTGCCTGGGCCACCTGTCTCTACCTTGATTTCTTGTCTATGTCAAGGCGGTGCTTCCTGTGCTAGACAGGGAGCTGCTGGGGCAGGAAGCCTGTTTGGTTTATTGTTAAGCACCCCAGCACCCATAGGCGCTCAGTCAGCGGCGAGGGTGTGCTCCCTCACCCCGACTATGAGGAATGCTATGGAGTTCTCGTCATCGTCTCTTGGTCAAGGAGCTCAAAGTCAAGGCCGATGCATAGAAACAGAAATCCCCATGCATTCTGTCAGGCTTGCAACACCTGGACCTGGGTACCGTTGGTATTCTTGGTTTTTCATACAGCAACATGCACATAACATAAGGGTACAGCTTGATGGATTTGTACCTATACATACATCTTTTGTTGTTGTTGTTGTTGCCTGTAAACCTGTATGCACATCTTTTTAAAAAATATTTTTATTGATTTCAGAGAGAGAGAAGGGGGGGGGGAGAGAAACACCAATGATGAGAGAGAATCATTGACTGGCTGCCTCTTGCACGCCCCACACTGGGGATCGAGCCTGCAACCCGGGCATGTGCCCTGACCAGGAATCAAACCATGACCTCCTGGTTCATAGGTCGACGCTCAACCACTGAGCCATGCCAGCGGGCTGAAAGAAAGTATTTTAAGAGGAAAATGTGCTCTGCTCTGAGGCCCTGATTGAAATGACAGCTGCAGGCAGCGAGAAGTATGTGGATTATGCAGGATGGGGCAATCGGATCCTTCTGTGGTGCGTGCGCTGAGTATTTGAAAAAGTTTGGCGTCTCCTGCCAAGTTCAGGGTCCTCCCCAGCCTGGGCCCGCGGAGCCCCGCCCGCCCTCCGGGCTGCCAGCTCTCTCCCAAGTGAATTCCTGAGGACAGCTGCTCCCCACTCGAGTGCCACCGAATCTAGAAATCCTCAACAGCTTTGCAAGAGTGACTAGGCCCGGGAAACTATTTTAAGACCCTGTAGTGTTGTCATGACACTTCAGAATGAAGACTCAGATGCCCCAGGAAAGAACAGAGGCGTCCAGGCCTGTCTTCCCAGGTGGTGAAATTGACAAGAGCCATCACTCATTACAAGTCAAATTCCTGCCCCCTCCCCACCACCCCCATAGGTGTTCCAGACGAGTTTTCTAATGGTGCACAGGGTTTGTTTTCAGATTAACTGACTTCCCGCCCATCTTGCTACTTTAAACTTTGGTCTTGCCCAGCCGGCGTGGCTCAGTGGTTGAGTGTCCACCTGTGAACCAGGAGGTCACAGTTCGATTCCCGGTCAGGGCACATGCCCAGGTTGTGGGCTCAATCCCCATTATGGGGCAAAGAGGCAGCTGATCCATGATTCTCTCTCATCATTGATGTTTCTCTCTCTCTCCCTCTCTGAAATCAATAAAGAGATATTTTTAAAAAAGAAAGAAAAAACTTCGCTCTTTACCCGTGAGGTGCTCTGATGGTTCACCGGATGGCAGCTTAGTGCGATTGTCCGTTCCTTGGTTCTTTCTTAAGAAATCTGAGCTGCTGCTACTGGGACCAATCAATTGTCTCATCGTTCACGTGGTTTCCCCGAAATCCTCATATGGTCCTTTGTCCCTTTCTTCTCATCCGTGGGAAAAATTGGAATGTATGCATGGCAATGAACGGGCAGACTAAGTCAGCAAATAAGAAGTGTCAATCACAACCCCTTGGCACTGGGCAAGGAAACACCTGATTGGTCTTATATCAGTCAGCGATAAATCCTTATGTACAGTCCTCAATGCATCCTAGCTTAATGCCTGTGCTGGTGGCACCGGAAGGAAGGAAGGAAGGAAGGAAGGAAGGAAGGAAGGAAGGAAGGAAGAGAGAGCCCTAACCGGTGTTGCTCAGTGGATAGAGCGTCGGCCTGCGGACTGAAAGGTGCTGGGTTCGATTCCGGTCAAGGGCATGTACCTTGGTTGTGGGCACATCCCCAGTGGGAAGTGTGCAGGAAGCAGCTGATTGATGTTTCTCTATCATCAATGTTTCTAACTCTCTATCCTTCTCCCTTCCACTCTGTAAAAAAAACAAACAAACAAAAAAACACAAAAAAATAGAAATAAAAAATAAATTTAAAAAAAGAAAGAAAGAAATGTCAATCACCAGGATGTGCATTTGACATCAGGAAATTAAAACAATGGGGTGATTCAAGATCTTTTTTTTCCCCTTTTCATATTTTTCTTCTTTTTTTAAGAACATTTATTTTTCCATTGCTTTCCTGCTGTGTACATAGTCATTTTCTAGACAAAAATAAATCGCCTGCTACTTGATCTTCTTTGCCATTGTTTTTAGTTTTCAAATATTTATTTTACAATTTTCAACATAATTTTTCTTTTTCAGTCTTGATATTTTATTTTATTTACCTGACTTCTGGCCACCCTACCTCATAGTTAACGAATATTTATTGTTTAAAATATATTTTTATTGATTTCAGAGAGAAAGGGAGGGGGAGAGAGAGAGAAACATCAATGATGAGAGAGAATCATTGAACAGCTGCCTCCTGCACACCCCACCCTGGGGATCAAGCCTGTAACCCATGACCTCCTGGTTCATAGGTCAACGCTCAACCACTGAACCATGCTGGCCAAGCAATGTACATGATTTTCAATTGCTTTGCATCCTTGGCAGTATTGTCAGTTAAAAAAACAACAACTATAGACATTCTTATGCGTTTGTAGTGGCATCTCATTGTGGGTTTAGTTCATATTTCCCTAATGACTAATGATGTTGGACATCTATTCATGTGCTTATTTGCCATCAACATCTCTTCTTTAGTGAAGTGTGTGATCAGATCTTTTGGTCACTTTTCAAATGAGTTGTTTGTTTTTCACTGGAATGTGAAAGTTCTTTAGATGCTTCTGGATATGAGTCCTTTATCAGATATATGACTTGTAAATATTTTCTACCAGCCTTGTCTTGCCTTTTCATTTCTGGTGTCCGATTACACACTCTCATTTTCTGAGATTTGGCCTGGTTTCATCCCACCCTCCTGACCCCTCCGCCATCTTGGACAGCAGGATAAGGAGCAAGTAGGTGCCACTGGCTTTGGGCCAGTCAGAAGACTGTGGCTATATGTTCAGGTCAGTCTCCTGAAAGAAGAACATTGCCCTAATAAGTGGACACTTTCCTCTCTCACCTTAGTGTGCATAGAAGAATCTGGAAAGTTTGGTTGCCAGGAAAATGTCCAGGCTCCATTGTATTCAGCAGGTGTGAGGTGAGGTGCAGGTGGTTTCAATATTCACCAGGCACCCAGATTATCCTGACATAGGTGGCTTCGGGAGGACATTTTGAGCAACCTTGAACTTCTAAGCCACTGACAACGTATCACATCCACTGTGGGCAGGATGCGAAGTCTAGGTCCAGGCCTAAATGAAATGCTTTGGAATAAGTCAGAGGACAGAGGTGTTACCACACACCTGGAACCCGGAAGAAACACCAAGGATGCAGGGATTTTAGAACAGTTTTACCAAACATTCTCCCATTCCTTCTTCCACCTCTCCCTGCTATTAAGGCATGTCTTAATTTGAGCAGCTATCTTTTAAAAGTGCCTTTCAAGTAGGATGCTTTATTTGAGTAGATACTGGAGGGAAAAGGTGGCTGATAAAGAAATTGGTAAATGTCTCATACCCTTTGAGACAGCATGGAGGGACCTGGAGAGCATCATGCTAAGAGAAATAAGTCAGTCAGAGAAAGACAAGTATCGCACGATCTCACTCATATGTGGAATCTAATGAACAAAATAAACTGATGAACGGAGTGGATCCAGAGACATGGAAGCATGGAACAGAGTGTGGAATCTCGGAGGGAAGGCGGGGAGGATGGGTGGATGGAAGGTAATCAACCAAGGACCTTGTATGCATCCATAGTAATAAAAGTGTAATATGTTAATTAGACCGGACAGCCAAACGACCTTCCGGGCGATGCTGGGGCTGCGAGGGCCAAGCCCTTTGCACGAATTTCGTGCATCAGGCCTCTAGTATATGCATAACCCATGGACGCAGACAGTGGGGTGATGAGGGCCTGGGGCAGGGGGCTGGGGTATAGACTGGAGGGGGACAATGGGGGAAAAAGGGGACATATGTAATACTTTCCACAATAAAGATTTTTTTAAAAATTGGTAAATGTCAATACATTCTAACTTACGTCCTGAAGAATCACTTTGCTCCTATGTCAAGCACTAGGCTGCCAGCTGTGGGGCTATGCTAGGTTCCGGTCCATTCTTTTTCAGATCCACTCTACTTACAAGTCATGCTGCACTTTGTCACCAGGGTGTGTGGAACGTCTTTGGTATTACAATATTTTTTTGGGGGGGGGGGTGGGCGGACAAAGGCAGAACTAATCCTGCATATTTTCAAACAAATGCCTGAAAGATATTGGAGTATAGATCATCCCCCCACCTTTTTTTTTTTTTTTTTTTTGCAGGAAAGGAAACAGACAGTAGCAACCAGACACCCAACTCCATAAAAATCAGGCATCCAGATTTTTATGTAATACCAACCAGTGGGTCTGAGGTTTCTCCCGAATGCGACCAACTATCCCGACGTTGTAGAATTACAGGCAGCGTGATGTCAGTTTTATCTGCAGACAGAAACCAATTGGTACCCACCTGATTTGGTGTTAATGAATCAGGTGTTATTGTTCAAACTTGTTGCTGCCTCTCAGCTGAACTAATTGAAAAGGCCTGTTGTTTTCATTCCGTGGTGGACTGTTCCTTTAAGTCACAACTAGTTAATGCATTTGCTAGCCAACCAGGGCGCCTCAGGCTCTAGCAAACATAAGTGATCAATTATTGTTAATGGAAGGGGGTGGAGTAGGAAGAAACCAGGAAGGGGGGCGGTGGGGGGGAGGAGAGAGATGCTTGCTTGAGCTGAACTGTGTCTCCTTAAGCTTCCATGAGAATAGATACTTAAGGAAACATACGTTTGTAAAAAGGCTAAAACCTAAGGGGTTAACGGCTCTCTCTAAATATAATCCAACTCCGCAAAGCAAGCAAGCAAAGCAATCCTAACAATATGTTTATGTGTCTCCTACACAAAGGGGACCTGAATCCAGGAGGCCACAGGATTCGACGAAGTAAGCAGTGATTTCTTTTCTTTATTTTAAACATTATTCAAGTCATGTATAATTTATGTGGAAAATCGATACATAAAATCAATGAAAATCCTACTCAGGAAGCACTACTGTTAGCCTAGCAGTGCGTATTCACACATGGATCCAGACATGTTCACGATATATGTATGTTTCAAATGGCTGCTGTCCTGTCGCCTGCTTCTTTGGCTTAGTGCTGTGTTGTGACGATCCTAGCTGGCTTGGCTCAGTGGAGAGAGCATTGGCCTGTGGACCAAAGGGTCCGGGGTTCGAATCTGATCAAGGGCAGGTACCTCGATTGCAGGCTCCTCCCCGGCCCAGGCCCTGGTGAGGGTGCGTGCAGGAGGCAACCAGTTGATGTGTTTCTCTCACATCAGTATTTCTGTCTTTCCCTCTCTCTTCCACTCTCTAAAAATCAATGGAAAAAATATCCTGGGGTGAGGATTTAAAAAAAAGAAAAAAGAAATACGCAGCTTCGTCACCCATCTCAGTGGCCATAGTATACCTTACTCCACTCAGGCTTGTAAATATTAACCACTAACACACACAGTGCTTGCTGCATGCCTGGCCCTGTTCTAAACACTCTGACACCATCTCTGTGGGTAAGTAGCAGATTCCTCCTGTTTTACAGTCGGGGTCCGGGTTAAAGAGAGGTTCATTAACTTGCTGTCTGGGATTTGACTCCAGGTGGTCTGGCTTCCAAGTCCAAGTTCCTAACACCTGGCCATATTGCTTGTCACCTCACTCCTTTGGTTATTTACAATAATTCACTCTTGCCCTAGCTGGTTTGGCTCAATGGATAGAGCGCTGGCCTGTGAACAGAAGGGTCCTGGCTTCCATTCCAGTCAAGGGCACGTGCCTTGGTTGCAGGCTCCTCCTCAGCCTGGGCCCTGATCAGGGTGTGTGCAGGAGGCAACCCATCAGTGTATTTCTCTCATATCGATGTCTTCCTTCCTTCCTTCCTTCCTTCCTTCCTTCCTTCCTTCCTTCCTTCTTTTCTTTTCTTTTCTTTTCTTTTCTTTTCTTTTCTTTTCTTTTCTTTCTTTCTTTCTTTCTTTTTCTTTCTTTCTTCTTTCTTTCTTTCTTCTTTCTTCTTTCTTCTTTTTCTTCTTTTTCTTTTTCTTTCTCTCTCTCTCTCTCTCTCTCTCTCTCTCTCTCTCTCTCTCTGTCTCTCTCTCAAAATCAATGGAAAAATATCCTCTGGTGAAGATTTACAAAATAAATAAATATAAGACTTCACTCTTACACAGTAAGGATCCATTCCAACTCTGCCTCCTCACCAGACTGGCGGTGGAGGGTGGAGGCGGAAGGTGGGGCATGGGTTGAGTTCTCGATAAGAATGTCCTAGGGGGATATTTTATTGGATAAAACCAGATTACAAGGTGTTTACTCCCACGGTAACCACCAGGGAAGTCTATAAAGTCAGTGCAGTTCCCGGGGCAGGGGGGGGGGAGTAGGGGAGGGGTGTGCAGGCACGTGCGGAGGGCTTATTTGCAGGCCTGCAGGAGAGGGACCCCACCAACTGCCTGACCCACTGCGTAGACTAGAAGCAAGAGTAGCCCTGCTGGTCCAAATCCGAAGCTCATCTTCTGCGGGCTGAACTTTGACCTATTGCAAAGAGACAGAGCGTTCTTAGTAATAAGAGTATGAGCTTGAAGACAAGGAAGTGAGCGTTCATTTGGGACTGGGTGTGGTGGGAAGCAGAGCAAAGGATTACTCAACAGCAATCAGCAGACGAGGCGGGCGGGGCAGGGAGGAGAGAAGGCCTGAGTCCAGCCAGGCAGGCCCCTCTCTGCTTGGCTCACCCTGGACACCAGGTTTTCTTTTCCTTTTTAAAAAAATATGTTTTTATTGATTTCAGAGAGGACGAGAGGGGGAGAGAGAGAAACATTAATGATGAGAGAGAATCAGGGATCGGCTGCCTCCTGCACGCCCCACACTGGGGATCCAGCCCGCAACCCAGCCATGTGCCCTGACCTGGAATCGGACTGGAATCTCCTGGGTCATAGGTCAACGCTCAACCATGGAAGCCACGCCGGCCAGGTGTCAGCAGGTTTTCTTGTGTGTGCATGTTAAATTATACAACTGACACGGGGGGGCGGGGGTGAAGGGGAGGATGGCTACTGAACGAGCAAATGCATAGATAATAAATACATTATGAAGAGTGATGAGAATCTGACTAGACCTGTCTCCAAAGAAGCTACTCAAATTGTTAATATCCAGATGAAAAGATGCTCAACATCATTAGGTATTAGGGAAATGCAAATCAAAACCACAATGAGATATATTCCCACCCATGAGGATGGCTACTAGTTTAATAAAAAAGACGAACAATAGCATTAACAAGTGTTGATGAGAATATGGAGAAAATGGAACCCTCTTACACTGCTGATGGGAATGTAAAATGGCATAGCACCTGGCCAGCATGGCTCAGTGGTTGAGCGTCAACCTATGAACCAGGAGGTCATGGTTTAATTCCCGGTCAGGGCACATGCCTGGGTTGTTGGCTCAATCCCCAGTGTGGGGCGTGCAGGAGGTAGCCAATCCATGATTCTCTCTCATCATTGATGTTTCTAGCTCTCTCTCCCCCTCTCCCTTCCTCTCTGAAGTCAATAAAAGTATATTTAAAAATAAAATGGCACAGCCACATTGGAAATCCTCAAAATGTTAAACATAGAGTTAACATATGACCAGTAACTCCTCTCCCAAGAGAAATGAAAAGATATGTCTACACTGAAATTTGTAAACAAATATTAATAGCAGCATTCTTGGTAATAGCCAAGAAATGGAAACAACCCAAATATCTATCAGTGAATCAGTAGGTAAATGGAAGATTATTCAGCCATAAAAAGGAATGAAGTTCTGATGCATGCTGCATGACTGAACATGGATGAACCTTGAACATATAATGCGGAGTGAAAGAAGCCAGTCACAACAAGCCATGTACTGTATGATTCCATGTATATAGAAAGTTCAGAATAGGCAAATTCACAGAGACAGAGAATAGGTTAGTGGTTGCCAGAGGCTGGGGTATGGAGGCATGAGGAGTGATGCTAATTGGTATAGAGTTTCCTTTGGGGTGATGAAAATGTTCTAAAATGGATTGTCACATGGTTGTACATTACTACAAATATACTAACAACTACTGAATTTTATACTTTATTTAGTTTAAAATATATTTTTATTGATTTCAGAGAGGAAGGGAGAGGGAGAGAGAGATAGAAACATCAATGATGAGAATCATTGATCAGCTGTCCCCAACTGGGGATCGAGCCTACAGCCCTTGACTGGAATCTAACCAGGGACCTTTCAGTCCTCGGGGCGAGGCTCTATCCACTGAGCCAAACTGGCTAGGGGCTGAATTTTACACTTTAAAAAGTTGAATTGTATGGTTTGAAAATAACATCTTAGTTGAGGGCATTATGTTGAATAAAGTAAGTCAGAGAAAGATAAATACTGTACAATTTCACTTACACATGGAATCTAAAAAAGCCAAACTCTTAGAAACAAAGAGTAGAATAGGGGGGGGGGCTGAGGGGAGGGAGAAATGGGGAGTTGTTGGTCAAAGGGTACAAATCTCCAGTTATAAAAGGAGTAAGTTCTGGAGATGTGATGTACAGCACAGTGACTATAGTTTACAATACTGTATTACATACTTGAAATTTGCGAAGAGAGTATATCTAAAATGTTCTCACCACCAAAAAAAAAAAAAAAAAAGGTAACTGTGTGAGGTGATGGATATGTGAACTAGTGTGGTAATCCTTTTGCAATATATACATACTAGAGGCCCGGTGCACGAATTTGTGCCCTGGTGGGGTCCAGCCAGCCTGCCCCTATGGGGGCCATCAAGGGCAGGCCAGCTGGGGTAAGGGGCCGTGGGCGGTTTGCCAGCCGGCCACACCCCTGATCTTTGGGTGAGAGGTCCGGCAGATGAAATAAGTAATGATAGGTGCTTTCAGATTATGTTCCAGGGACAATGGGAAATCTTAGAAGGCTACCGAATAGAACAGTGACATAATCCATCTTGTATTTGAAATAGTTCTCTCTTCTTGAATTGTTAAGGCAGAAGTAGATTGCCTTTACAGCTAATAAATCAGAAAGAAATCATTAACTGGAAAGTTTAGAGTTAAAATTAGCACACAGATACTTTCTTTTGATTTGTTATGCATGCTAGGAAGATGAGAATGTCAAAATATGTATTCACTAATAGAACAAAAGGAGTACATATGTCAATAATAATGTAAGCTTTTTAAAAAACATATTTTTATTGATTTCATAAAGGAAGGGTGAGGGAGAGAGAGAAACATCAATGATGAGAAAGAATCATTGATTGGCTGCTTCCTGCACGCCCCTCACTAGGGATCAGCCCAGGCATGTGCCCTTGACCGGAATCAAACCCAGGACCCTTCAGTCCAAGGCTGATGCTCTATCCACTGAGCCTAACAAGCTAGGGCAATAATGTTAGGTTTTTACTTTTTAAAATTTTTTGGTCATTGATTGATTTTTAGGGAGAAAGGAAGAGAGAGAGAGAGAGAGAGAGAGAGAGACAGAGAGAGAGAGAGAGAGACAGAGAGAGAGAGAGACAGAGAGAGAGAGAGAGAGAGAGAGAGAGAGAGAGAGAGAGACAGAGACAGAGAAACATTTATTTGGGATGATGCTGTAACCAACTGAGCTACCTGGCCAGGGCTAAGCTTTTGACTTTTTAACCGAACATATTCTGCTGCTTCTAGGAATTAACAACTGTAGGACACAAGGAGAGAATTAAACTCTTTTAGCAAAGTTCAGTAGCATATTTATATTATACACAGATCCAGGTTTAATCATTTAAAGGAGCAAGTGGAAGCCTGTCTAACACAGTTCATGATGGGGTGGGCCAAAGCTTACCTGCATGTCAAACTCGGGATCATCGCCTGCCTATCTGCAGTTTACCAGGAATTGTTTGGCCTCTTGGTTGAACCTATAAAGAAGTTATTGGGACTGATAGATGCGAATGAGAAGAGATGGGTTTTCCCAGCCTGAGGGAGGGCAAGGGAATATCTTAGGCAACAAGGATCACAGCTGTGAGGGAAGGGAAGGTAGCTGGAGGATGTCTGCACATCATGTGACAATGACTCGGGGCCCAGGCAGTTGGGATGATGAAAAAGTTGTGGAATGGATAACGATGATGGCTATACAACACTAGTAGCCCTGCGCACGAATCCATGCGCCAGTAGCTCGCTGCTGCCCTCCAGTACTCTCTGCCCACTGCCCTTCCCTCCTGTAGCTTCCCCCTCACCCCCCTCATAGCTTGCTGCCCTGCCCCTCCTGTAGCTCTCCACCACCCGCTTGTAGCTCGCTGCCCCACCCTCCTGCTGATGCGTGATCCATTTGTTACACAGCTGGTCATTACGCTTCACGGTGTAATGACCATTTGCATATTACATCTTCATTATATAGGATTGTGAACATAGTTAACTCCATGAGTCCTTCCTTTCTACCTACGTTTTTTCCTTCTTTCTTCTCATTGTCTCTCGTTCTCTTTCTCTTTCTCTTCTTTCTTCATTGCTTAGTTTATTTGCTTATAATGCATCTCCTATATATCACAGAGTTGGAAGCTGATTTTTTAAATTCAATCTGAGAGGTGTTCTAAAAAATAAAATTATGTTTATTTCATTTACTTCTATTGTTATACACTTACCTATGTCTGGTATTAATTCTGTAATTCTATTTTAAACTATCTTCTCTGATTTTTAAGTATATGAACATGTGAGTTTTCCACCTGATAATTTTGAAAATTTACATTAAAATTTTAGTACCTCAAGGAGTCACCTCGCAAATTGAAAATAATTTACTTACTAAATATTTAAAATTTTTATTATTTTTTTAAATGCTTTCAGAGAGGGAGAGGGAGAGATAGAAACATCAATGATGAGAGAGAATCACTGATCAGCTGCCTCCTGTACACCCCACACGGGGGATCGAGCCTGCAACCCAGGCATGTGCCCTGACTGGGAATGGAACCCTGACCTCCTGGTTCATAGGTCAATTCTCAACCACTGAGCCACACCAGCCATACTACTTACTAAGTATCTTAATGACTATATGATAATCTACCCCATGATAATATTCTCATTTACTTTAATCTTTTCTTTTGTTCTAAATTTAGATTGCTTCCAGTGTTTTGCTAATATGAGCTAATGCTATTAAAGAATTTGAATATTGTAAACTCCTGATCTCTACTGTAAAATCACTTTCCACACATTCTGTGGCAATTTGTACTCTAAGCATTCACATCATTGGGAGGGAAGAAAGTCTTAGTTAATATAAGAAAGTTGCCCACATCTTAATTAGCCTTAAGGCTGATGTGTGTAGCCTGGGAATAAAAGTATCCTCTAAGATTTGCCTTCAGAAACAAGTTCTCTGAGGAAGTTCCATAACCCGGTAAGCGAAGCCAATGACTTTGCTTCCATCACATTTTGGACTCCTTTTCTTTTTCTTTCTGATTTCAGAGAGAGAGAAAGAGAGAGAGAGAAAGAGAAAGAGAGAGAGAGAGAGAGAGAGAGAGAGAGAGAGAGAGAGAGAGAGAGAGAAACATCAATGATGAGAGAGAATCATTGATCGGCTGCCTCCTACACACCTCACACTGGGGATTGAGCCTGCAACCTGGGCATATACCCTGACCAGGAATCAAACCATGACCTCCTGATTCATGGGTTGATACTCAATCACTGAGCCAAGCTGGCTGGGCTAGATCCTTTTTTTTTTTTATGGAGAATTTCAGAGATGGTATCTCTTCACATTTCTGTGGATTTCCTATACCACAAATAGCCCTAATAATAAGCTACCTTAGTAACTTTTTAATTGCAGTGGAAAATGAAGAGCGTTCTGAAGATCTTTTAAACAAACACCAAGAGATTAAGTTTATGGAAACATTTATAAGCTCATGGAGTCATCACCAGGTTGTAATGAGGTGCAAATAAAGTAACTGAAGAAAAATAGCTTCACAGCAGTTTGGGCTTCTAGTTCATGCCAGCAGGACTTAGTTCTTCCAGCGGGAGTGGGGGGGAGGGGGCAGTGAGAGTATCATTGAGTGCCTTGTGGTCAGGCTCCTTCGGCACATCGTTTTAATAGATGATGAAATACCAAGTCTCCTTCAGATTGGTTTAAGTGATACGGTATCTTCAAGAGAAGAAGAATTCGGGGTATTTATGCTCTTGCTCACTTCTGTAATCTTGCTTGTTTACATAAACCCTTCAGAGTCTCCGTGTGAACCTTCCAAAGCATTCCTCAGTGCTGCTGGGCGATAAGGTCTCCTTTGCCGTATCAGTAATCAGAGCCCACATGAAAGGGAGCCCACAGTGTCCCCCATCAAAGTCCAGAACCTGAAAGAGTAGCTTCATACAACATGTCCCTGCTTCTCTCCCCTTCTTTCCACTCCAAATTTGAGCAGGAAATATGCGGTGCTGCTTTCCCCTGTCATTTCTCCCCAGGCTGACTGCCTTTCTTGTAGAACAGGGGTCAGCAAACTCCGACCCCAGGCCCAGCGCCAGCCCGCTGCCGTGATTTATGGCCTGTGAGCTGAGAATGGTTTGTTTGTTTGTTTGTTTTAAGCTGAGAATAGTTTTTACATTTTTAAAAATATATTTTTATTGATTTAAGAGAGGAAGGGAGAGGGAGAGAGAGAGAAATATCAATGATGAGAGAGAGTCGTTGATTAGTTGCCTCCTGCACGCTCCCCACTGGGGATTGAGCCTGCAACCCGGGCGTGTGCCCTGACCAAGAATCAAACCTGGGACCCCTCAGCCCACAGGCCGATGCTCAATCCACTGAGCCAAACCAGGTAGGGCTGCATAAGCCTCTTAAGTCTTCCTGCTCTCTTCTTACTCCTGGATCAATCCTCCCTCTTGGTTCCTTCCCCAACCCTTGGGCCTCCACAAACCCTTCTGCACCCCAATCTGATGAGCACAGTCAGGAGTCTTAACCCTAGGGGACATCCACTCCAGCGCCCTCATTTTGCAGGTGAGTGTAGCCGGACCTGGAGATTGGAGGTGATGCTCCCAAGGTAACCCAACAGAGACCAGGGAGCCAAGGCCTCCCACTTTCAACCCTTAGACTTCGCTCCCTCCACCCTCTTCTTCTGTCCCAGAAGAGCCCTGCTAGGTGGCCTAAACAGGCATCAACAATGAAGTGTTCCATGGGCACCATGGCACAGATGTGTCAGACTTCCCTGGTCACATACTCCCAGCGAAGCAGGATCTTTCTGGTGCGATTCTAACGACGGCCATGGTTTCAGATCCCATGATAGGGTAGCTGGGACAACAGCTTTAAAGCTCTGGGCCTTTTCCCTCTTCATATCTCCACTGAGAAGGATCACTCCCTTGGCTTACTATGTCAGAATGACAATTTGAGGTCAAGTTCACATAACATAAAATGTTTAAATGGACAATTCAGTGGCATTTAGTGCCTTCACAGGGTTGTGCAAACATCACAGCGATCTAGTTCCAAAACTTTTTATCATCCCAAAGGGAAACTCTGTACTCATTAGCATTTATTCCCCATTTCCTTGTACTCCCAGATGCTGGCAACCACCAATCTGCTTTTTGTCTCTCTGGATTTTCCTATTCTTGAAATTTCATACAAATAGAATCATACAGTTTGTGACCTTTTAGCTTGGCTTCTTTCGCTTAGCGTAATGGTTTTGAGGCTCATCTATGTGGTACCCTATATCAGTGCTTCTTTCCTTGTTAGGGCTGAATAATATTCCAGTGTATGCATGTGCCATAATTAGTTTATTCATCCATCTACTGATGCACACTTGGGGTGTTTTTACCCTTTGGCTATTGTGAACAGTGCTGCCATTAACATTGTGATGTAAGTATCTGTTTGAGCCCATTTTCAAATCTTCTGGGTATATACCTGGGTGTGGAATTGCTGGGTCATGTGGTAATTCTATGCTTAACTTTTTGAGGATCTGAACTTCATTTTAGTGGTTTTATTGTTTTCCTATTCTATCACACTATTCCACCATGAGGACAAATAAATAATCAGGCAATGGACAAGAGTCTCACTATTTATTTATTTTTTAAATTCTCACCCAAAGATATTTTTCCATTGATTTTTAGAGAGAGTGGAAGGGAAAGGAGAGACAGAGAAAGAAAAAAATCAGTGTGAGAGAGACACATCGATTGGTCACCTCCCGCACGCTCCCCGACCAGTGCTAGGGATCGAGTCTACAACCCAGGTACATGCCCTTGACCAGGAATCAAACCTGAACCCTTCAGTCCCAGGGCTGGTGCTCTAACCACTGAGAAAATCAGCTAGGACTCCCATATGTAGTTTAATGCTCTTCTGTCTTTGTCTT
Organism: Eptesicus fuscus; assembly: GCF_027574615.1. NCBI lineage: Eukaryota > Metazoa > Chordata > Mammalia > Chiroptera > Vespertilionidae > Eptesicus > Eptesicus fuscus. The sequence continues at coordinate 5,262,076 of NC_072473.1, forward strand.
AAAAACCTTAATTTTTGAAAAAGGGGCCCCACATTTTCATTTTGCATTGGGCCCCATTAATTATGTTGATGACCTATCAAGAATTGATAGTTTCTATCTTCTACCCATCCTGCACCCTAAGCATCCAATTCTAAAATGAGAATAAAAAAAGATAATGTCTGTCACCCAAGGTGGAAGGATTCCAAATGTGGGTGGCTACTAAATAGGATGGTAATAGAATAACTCAACTGTCTTTAAAAACACAGACTATAGGCTAAAGCCAGACAGAGTTTCCACAAATGAATTTGCTGCGCCTACTATTGTTGGCCTGAGAAATGAACTAAAAAAAAAAAAGCCATTGCAGAAAACAGAGCCCAAATAATGAAAAACAGCCAGCACATTGTGTTAGTGCAAGTGGAGTTCTAGGGGTGCCTGGAGGAAAAGAATTTCCTGAGGCCCCCTGGGAGGATGGGGTTTCATGGAAAGCTTTATTGATGATGTAAAATTCAGAGTGCTCCCCTCCAAGGTCCCATGTCTGCCCGTCTCGCCGCAGAAGAAGTCCAGCCTCGTCTTCAGCAGGCCCAGAATGAAGGCCACTGCTCAGAATTTCTGTTTCATATTCAAGTCCAGTCCAGTCCTGCATCCGGCTAGCTTACCTTTGTTCCCGGCTGCAGTCCATTGTGTGGGGGTCCGCATGGCCGTGGGACATGCATCTGCTTAAGGCCCCAAGGCTATGGAGACAGAACAGAGGAGCATATGGGTGAGTGCGGGTCACAGAGCAAGAGAGAGCAAGAAGAAAACAAAAGCAAACAAGCACAAGAGTAAGAGAAAGGGAACTCCTCGGGGATTTAACCTTCCAAGATTCTTCGCGTTTCTGATGGGGTCCAGCCCCTAACCAATCCATTGCTCCCCAGGCTAGACTGACAGGAGGGCACCTCCCCTGCGCCACCCTGACTTCTACTGCGCATGTGCCTATCTCCCCCTTCTCTCCCCAACCATCTACAGGATGGGGGAAGATAGGGTGTTAATCCCTGGGAGGAGCAATGCTGCATGAAGCTGTGGTTTCTCCACTTGCTTTCTTTCCTTCACTAATATTAATAACTACTGTATTTTCCGGCATATAAGACGACTTTTTAACCCAGGAAAATCTTCTCAAAAGTCGGGGGTCGTCTTATACGCCAGGTGTCATCTTATAGGGCGGGTATATCCCAAACTCTATATTTTAACTGGAAAAGTTGGGGGTTGTCTTATACGCCCAGTCATCTTATACGCCGGAAAATACGGTAATTAATAAGTAATATTAATAACTAGCGAATTACAATGATAACAGCTCCTTGTGCTATTCAAGAAAAAGTGTGTGTGTGTGGGGGGGGGGGGGGAGTTCAGTTCTTAGGGATTTGAGTAGATCCGAGCAATGAATGCTCCCTGTGCTTGGAAGGGCCTGGTAAAATCGAGAGCAGACACAGTCTCCAGCGATGAACTTGAAAGAACTCGGAATACTTGTGCAATCGGCTGCTAAGCCTTTTCATCATGTTTTGGTTACAATCGAGATCAGGCTTCATGGGTTCAAGGAAAAAGAAATGTGTTCCCCACAAACCTCAGCCCTGCCCTGCCCTTTCCAGTATAAGCAGCAAGAGGAGGATCTGGATTTTGTCCTAAGATAAGAGTAAACAGGTTTTCAGTTCAGGATGGAATCAACTGGCCAGAAAGCTGATGGGGCCTCCTTATCTGCTCTATCTGCTGGCTCTGGACCACTTTCGGCAATGGCTCAGTTGTGATGTCTTTAAGGAAATTGTGCCAATCACACCCTTTCCCCAAACTTGCCTTAGTTAAAACAATCTACAGGAGGGAGAGGAGCTGGCCGCCGCTGTATTTACTACAAGTGGGTCTGAGTAGTATCCTAGGAGATGGGCCCTCCAGGACCGTGATCAGCCAAACATTCCCTGTGATGAGTTTATGTAATTAATTACATGGCGTGTTGCAAGGAGACATCATAAATGGCAATTGACAATTTGGCATCAGGCAGCAATTTGGGGTGTAACCTACATGAGGAGGAGCCAAGTTGAATACCAAAAGCAGAAGTACCCACTTTTGTAGGGAAAGAAGAGTGGAGGGAGGCATTTGGTGATGGTGAGAAATAGAACATATTTGAATTCTTTTTAAAAATATATTTTTATTGATTTCAGAGAGGAAGGGAGAGGGAGAGAGAGATAGAAACATCAATGATGAGAGAGAATCATGGATCGGCTGCCTCCTGCACGCCCCACACTGGGGATCGAGCCCACAACCCAGGCATGTGCCCTGATCGGGAATCAAACGGTGACCTCTTGGTTTATAGGTCAATGCTCAACCACTGAGCTATGCCAGGAGGGCTATAATTGCTTTTTAAAAACACTTGCCTGTCTCCCCCACTGGAATGCACTGCTTGAGGGCAGGTATCTCATACTGACCATTGTGTCCCCAGAGTCCAAGTACAATGCTTGGCACACAATAAATGCTTAATAAACACTTCCTGAGTATTTGCTGGTGGAATAAGGCACACAAAGACTCTTTTAAGATCTTTTATAGTCCAGCAAGTATAGCATAGGGTTAGGCATAGAACTGGAGTACTTGGTCTTGGTGCCAGCTCTGTCTCTTTCTACTTGTGAATATGCCTAAGTTACCTAATTTTTCTGTGCCTCAGTTTTACAGTCTTTAAATTGGGTATATTAATGAGATCTATCTTATAACACTGTAGAGTTTAAATGGGTTAAATCTTAGGACATTGCCTGGAAAATGGTAGGCATTCAGCTGTGCTGACTCCCTTCATTATTTAAAAAAAATGTACTAATGACCCATTTCCATGTTCTTGCAGCTCTGTTCCATCCCCACTACTTCCCAACAATGTCATCCTTCGATAAAATATTTTCTCATAATTATTATACAAGGGCGGGCAAAAGTAGGTGAAATTACCAGCCATCATCACCTAAAAGATAAGTCATAAGTAAGGATACAAAATAACAATAATAATAATACCAATAATGCAAATAAACAACACAATAATTAACAAATAAATAATAGTACAAGAATAAACTGTTTTGTGTACCTCACAATTGTAGACCTACTTTTGCCCACTCCTGTATATTCCATTATCTCCCTTGCAATTGCTGCATTTTATAGGGGGAAAAAAAACCCTACAGGAAAAATGTCTCCAAATCCACACTCAGTGAGGCAACGCTTAATAAATAACCAACTGGCAAAAAAGAGGGGGGGGGGAGGTGGATGTTGGGTGGATGTTGGAGCCCTTTTAAGCTCTTAGTGACCCAAGCATCTATTACATGTCATACACTTTGATGAACCATATTCTGGTATTAAATAGAAAAAGGATTTGCTTATGCATGGCTGTGTTTGAGTAGATTTGGTTGACACCCCGTATTTTCCATTAATTCTAAATGGTAAGATGGGGAACCAAGTCAGAATAACGAGTTATGGCTCTTTAAAAATATACTTTCTGACATCTTCACACTAGAAAATGTCTGCACACGTCCTTGTGGGAAATCTGGAAGCTTATTAATATGTCAAGTGTGTCTTGGTCCATTCTTCTGAGCACGTCTCTTGTGATCTGGGAAGGTCTAACTGTGAATTATACTTGACTTTCAGGGGGAGAAGGGCCCCGCAGTGATCTGACCTAGACCCAAGAAGCCCAGATCAGGAGGCCAGTGGAGGAAAGCCTGGGCATAGTAGGTGAGTGTTTGTGGATGAAACTTCTCTGGCACAAATTCATTCATTGGTGTGCCCTGAGGTTGGGCTCTCTCGGGGGACTCTGAGATGCCAGGCAATGGTCACCCCTGAACTTCATTTACCAACATCTGCTCGTCTCCCTGGTAAACCATCTCCTCCCTTTCTTCACGTGTTATCAGACTCCTCCAACAACACCCAGTGGCATTACTGACTGAGGAAAGAATAGGATAAGAAGCAGTGCATACAGAATGGGCTGAATTGTGTAAAAAGAAAAAAATCAGCCCAGCCAATGTGACTCAGTGGTTGAGCGTCGATCTATGAACCAGGAGGTCATAGTTGGATTCCTAGTCGGGGCACGTGCCCGGGTTGCGGGCTCCATCCCCAGTGTGGGGCGTGGAGGAGGCAGCCGATCAATGATTCTTTCATTGTTGATGTTTCTCACTCTCTCTCCCTCTCCCTTCCTCTCTGAAATCAATAAAAATATATTTTAGAAAAAAAAATTCTTGGATGAGAATTAAAAAAATAAAAATAAAGTTAGCTTAGTCAGTCACTAAGGGGGAATATCCACTTTCTCACCAGATGAACCAGAGCAATTTCCTCTCTCCAAGAAAAGGGAGAAGGTTATGATTTCGTAGAAGCTACTACTCCCTGGGTAGAAGATTCCTCTTGGTAAAGACGTTTCCACTTTCTCATGAACTTGTCTGTTGGCCTTTTGCTTTGGGGGAAGGTGTTTGGTGGACTAAAGTACCACTTATTTTTGAAGCTCTCATGTGGGAAGCAATAGTTAAAATACTAAAAGCCATTGGATATCCACTGAACCTTTCGAAGGCTATAGCATTTGTACAAACTCAAACTAAGAAGACATGGCTTTCCAGGGATGGTTAGTGTTTTTACAGCCTGAAGAAAATCCCTTTGTGGTAAGAGGGGTTCCACTGGCTCCATGGATTTCTGACCTGACCTAAGAGTCCCCGTTCCCAGCAGTTCTACCCAATTTGCCAGCATTTGTCCAGGTTCCTGTTGTGCCACCTCCATGGTCTCTCCTTGGCTGAAGCAGTTTGTGTGTGTGTGTGTGTGTGTGTGTGTGTGTGTGTCTTCCCTAGTCAACTAGAGCCCCAGGGGGCCAGGGTCAGTTCTGTCTCATTTCTGTAATGTCCACATGTCAGTTCCTGACCCAGACCAGTAGCTCTGTTATTCTCAAACAAATGAATTACAAATATACTCTCCAGCCATTTATTCTTTCAGCCAGTCAAGTTGCTCAGCATATATTTTAGCACAGCTATATGCCAGTCATGCTTCAAGGTGCTGGGGACACAAACTTAAACAGATCAGCCCTGGCCGGGTAGCTCAGTTGGTTGGAGTGACATCTTGATGCGCCAAGGTTGCGGGTTTGATCCCTAGTCAGGGCACATGTAAGAATCAACCAATGAATGCATAAAGAAGTGGAACAACAAATCGGTGTTTCTCTCCCCCTGCCCCCTGCCCGCCCCCTCTGTCTCTCTCAAATCAATAAACAAAAATTAAAAAAAACAAAAAACTTACCCCAGCTGGTTTGGCTCAGTGGATAGAGCGTCAGCCTGCGGACCAAAGGGTCCCAGATTCAATTCCAGTCAAGGGCACGTACCTCAGTTGCAGGCTCCTCCCCAGCCCAGGGCCCTGGTCAGGGTGCATGCAGGAGGCAACCAATCGAGTTGTCTCTCTCACATCGATGTTTCTCTCTCTGTGTCTCTCCCCCTCCCACTCTCTCTAAAAATCAATGGAAAAATATCCTCCAGTGAAGATGAAAAAAACAAAAAAAACTTAAACAGATCAGACTGAAATCCCCATCCTTTGGAAACTTACATTCTATTGGGTTTGACCGATTACTGAGAAAACCTTGCATTTCTTTGTTTAAGTGTCTAATTGCTGATCCCTGGGGGTTCATGCGCAAAGAGGTAGAAGGGTTTTTTTGGTGGTCTTTCCTCTCTCTAAGTATGTGGTCAGGATCAGGCAATCAAAAAAGCCCTCCCCAAAAACCTGGCGTTTCAGAATTTTGGTGCAGACTTCATGTGGCTGGAGGCACAGCGCCAGATAGAGGAAATGGTGCGCTGGGCGTGGTTTAAAGTGAAGGGGGTGAGACAAAGAAGCAGCTTGCCTGGGTAGTGCGGCTTTACGTTGTCCCCTCTCCTTTCCCTCATGTTCCAAACTCAAGCATTTGGGAAGCCTGGGCCTCGGAGGAGATGAGGAGCTAGGATGATGATCTTGGAAGAAGGGAAGGGTGGCCGGCCATGTCAAAGGTTTCAAGGAGCCTAAAAATGACCCAAAATGAGGAAGACCCCTGGGGCCTGAGCCTGGGGCTGCAGTGAGGCATCAGGAGAGGAGACAGCCACCCGGAGGAGAGAGGTCACCCACTGGGAGTTCTTAGAACTTTTGGGATGGGTGCGAGCCTTCCTATAGGGTGTGTGGTTGAGCCCTGAGCAATTTCATTTATTTTCTTAATATATACTGAGTGGCCAGATTATGATGATCTCTGAACGCATAATCATCTGGCCACTCAGTGTATATCCTATAGAATAAAGGCTAATATGCAAATTGTAGCCTTGACCAGGAGTTCGACCAGCAGGCAGGCTGTCCAACCGCCCATGTCCCCTGCCCCTGCCCAGGCTGGCTGGACCCCACCCATGCACGAATTCATGCACCAGGCCTCTAATATATATATTGGTTTCATACACATATATTGGTGTGTATTATGAAAATACACACACACACACACACACACACACACACACACACACACTAAGTGGCCAGATTATTATGCGTTCAGAGATCATAATAATCTGGCCACTCAGTGTATATTGTTATTCATTTCAGAGAGGAAGGGGGGGGGGAGAGAGAGAGAGAGAGAGAGAGAGAGAGAGAGAGAGAGAGAGAAAGAAATATCAATGATGAGAGAGAATCATTGATCGGCTGCCTCCTGCACAACCCCTACTGGGGATCAAGCCCACAACCCGGGCATGCACCCTTGACCGGAATCGAACCCGGGATCTTCAGTCCACAGGCCAACGCTCTATCCACTGAGCCAAAGCAGCCAGGGCTGAGCTACCAATATTTCATTTAGACATGAAAGGAGGCCTGGGCCTGAGGGGCTGGGTGCTGGGGGAGCCCAGGTCACCCTGTGGGCATGGCTGTCTCCCCCAGCCCAGGAGAGCGGCTCACTGGCAGCACTTGAGAGGACTCCCGGCGTGTTTACTCGGTTGGTCTTCTCGTTGCCTCACTTCCAGCAAACCCCAGAGCTTGCAAAGATCTCTGGGAAGAAAAGGGTCTCATTTCAAAGCATTTCCCTCATACTTGGAAGCCAGCTCTGCCTAGATTAAAAGTAGACAGGCCGTAAATCTGAGTTTACATAATGTTCTGGCCCAGTTCCCGTTGTCTTTGCGACACTGTTTGCAGGATGCAGGGGCCTTGTGGGTCGCAGGAGCCCATCGTGTTTTCTCTGAGATGCAGAATTAACCCCAGGAGAAGGCAGAAGGGCTTTCCAGCGCATGGTTTTTGTTGTTGTTGTGTTCTTTCTTCTTCTTTTTTTAATGTCTTCTTTTTTTTTTTTTTAAAAAAAAGTATTTTTATTGATTTTAGAGAGGGAGAGAGAGATAGAAACATCAGAATCACGATTGGCTGCCTCCTGCACACCCCCTCCTGGGGATCGAGCTGCAACCCAGGCATGTGCCCTTGACCGGAATCGAACCCAGGACCTTTCAGTCAACAGGTCAATACTCTATCCACTGAGCCAAAGCAGCTAGGGCTCAAGTATATGGTTTTGCTGCATTCCTTGCCCACAAGAAGAAACTGTTTTCCATGCAGAAATGCTGCTTAGATATGAAACCAATTCATCAGCAGCCTACCTGCCCAAGACACTGTGTCTGTGCAAACTGGAAGTAAATGACATTGACCCAAATTCCCAGCAGTGGGGGCAATGTGGGATAAGGGGGGTGATGCCTTCCCTCTCCCAGCCTCTTCACCAAACCCCTCCATCCCAGGCCTCAAAAACACACTAAGCCCAGCTGGAGTGGCTCAGTGGTTGAGTGTTGACCTATGAACCAGGAGGTCACCGGTTCAATTCCCAGTCAGGGCACATGCCCGGGTTGCGGGCTCGATCCCCAGGATGGGGTGTGCAGGAGGCAGCTAATCAATGCTTCTCTCTCATCATGAATGTTTCTCTCTCTCTCTCTCTCTCTCTCTCTCTCTCTCTCTCTCTCTCTCTCTCTCTCCCCCTTCCTCTCTGAAAGCAATATATATATCTCACTAAACCTAGAGAACACTAGGCTTCATGAAAATGACAAATTCAGTTTGATCCAAATGAGCTCTCCCTTTCTCCCAAGATACACACTCCTGCACTGTCCCAGCTTGGAAATTAAACTTTGGGAAGGAAGGTTCCAGAGATCACCTTGGTTTGAGGGATACCCATGTGGCACATGGCCTCTCCTCTGTTTTTGCAAAAAGTGAGGCTTCAGAGAAAACCTGGAACCCTAAGACTCCTGCCTGAAGTTGTAAACTTTTGCTGAAGAGACCGCTGTCCTTGCAATGACAGCATTAGCAGGCCATCCTGGCGACCTCCAGGTGGGTTAGCCACGTGCCTGCCCATGTTCCATTAGCAGCTGAGCCTCAAATCCCGTCGGCTTAACTCTTCCCTTTGGAGGGCGAAAACCAAATTGAATAATGGCGAAGGGTTAGCATCAGAGGGTTTCATAACCCTTTCATCCATGTGCGCTCAGAACTGACTGGGAGGATGGCGATGTTTCTCCCGTTATTACCATTTAGCTCTGTACCTCGATGCTCCCTTAAAGCTTTTAATGGTCCCAGATAAATCACAGCTTTGACACCACCTGCCACTTTATGCAATGAGAATACTCCATCCTCATCTAGCATCGGGCATGTCTAACAGTTCACTTATTTTTGTTGTTGTTAATCTTTATCTGAGGATATTTTTTCCATTGATTTTTTTTTTTTTAGAGAGAATGGAAGGGAGGGCGAGAGACAGAGAGAGAGAAACATGGATGCAAAAAGAGAGATACCCACTGGTGGTCTCTGACACGGCCTAGGATCAGAGCCTGCAACTGAGATACGTGCCCTTGACCAGAATTGAACCTCTGAGCCTCAGTCCACAGGCCAGCACTCTAACCACTGAGCAAAACCGGCTAGGGCAGTTCACTTTTTTTTTTTTTTTTATCACATTCTGCTGTGTCTTTCTACCCTGCATAGAGCTTTTCTGCAACTGACAAGTTCACAGTTCCAGTTCAGCTTGCAATTGGGTTTTCCAGAAGTTTCCATTGGTCCCCTTAAGGGTGAGAAGGGGAATGCCTAGAGGTTGAAACAGAAAGCAGGTCATGAGGCATGCCACAGCTAAAATAAAACAAAACCCCAAGCCCCTCGCTGCTCTTTCTCTGTTGCCCAGGCTCTTATCTGCCAGGGAACTTGCCAGTCTCTGACTCAGCCTAGTGTCTCTGTGAAGGCTGCTGGCGCGTGCCCCTACCTTGTACCTTTAAGCGCCCTGTACAATTTCATTCCAGCACGTTCCTCAGGGGTTTGTAACTATTTGGCCACTGTCTGTCATAGCTAACATCTCGCACCCTCTCCCGTAGTCTGCGATCCTTGTGTGTAGTCTCAGCTAGTCCTCAGCAGATGCTGTGTCCTCTCATTCCCAGGGGACAGGGTTTCCAGATGATTCTGTGGAGGGCTGCCCTGTGCACTGGGGTGTTCAGCAGCAGCCTTGGCCTCTTTCCACTACATGCTGGTAGGAACCGCCCCCAAATTGCCTCCAGACATTTTGTCTGCCCAACATCCCCCCGGGAACAAAACCTCCCCCCCCACACACACTACTGTAGAATAAGACTAAGATGTGGGTGCAATGATTTAGTCCACATGCTTTTAATGACTTGGACTCCCCGAAGCTATGAAAATGCCTTTTAAAAAGAAAGAAAGAAAAGAAAAGAAAAAAAAAGAAAAGACCAGCATTTTACCAATGAGCCTCTGGATTCTACTTTAAATATATATTTTTAGCCCGGCCGGCATGGCTCAGTGGTTGAGCATCGACCTATGAACCAGGAGGTCAGGGTTCGATTCCTGGTCAGGGCACATGCCTGGATTGTGGGCTCCATGCCCAGTAGGAGGCGTGCAGGAGGCAGCCGATCTATGATTCTCTCTCATCATTGATATTTTTTTCTCTCTCTCTCCCTTCCTCTCTGAAATCAACAAATAAAATAAAATATCTATCTATCTATCTATCTATCTATCTATCTATCTATCTATCTATCATCTATCTATCTGTTTTTTTAAAGGAAAGGAGATCCCTGAGAGGTAGGTTTACTTGCAGGCTCTCCTGGGTAGTGGTTAAAGCACAGCGTGTGGTACTCACTGCTTCAGTTTGAAATCCAGTTCTACCCAAAGCTGTCTGGGTGGTCGTAGAAGAGCCAGCCTGTCTGCGCCTCCTCAGCGAAATAAGAATCCAGTTCCTCTAAATCGTCATCTAGAATCACCCTACCCCCTGACAAGACGGGTTATGGACGGGGTTAATATTTGAGTTCATATTTGAAAAGCTCTTAGGGCATTTTCCCACACAAAGTAAACATTAGCTCAAAGCCAAGAAGATGGGGGGTTTTCAAGAGGTCTCCGAATTAGAGCACATTGGTTTAGGGCTCTTTGGAAGCTTTACATTTCTGCTGACAAAGGGATCGGAATGTACAAAACCTCTTTATGCCTCCAACATTTTAGCAAGAAATTGTAAAATTAGGGTCAGCTCTGTAAGCGTCCACTCTTCCGACTTGACTTTCCTGGTGACTCACCTACTGATTTTAGAAAGAAAGAGATACAGCCCTAGCCGGTTTGGCTCAGTGGATAGAGCATCGGCCTGCGGACTGAGGGGTCCCAGGTTCAATTCTGGTCAAGGGCATGTATCTTGGTTGCAGGCACATCCCCAGTAGGGGGTGTGCAGGAGGCAGCTGGTCGATGTTTCTCTCTCATCGATGTTTCTAACTCTCATTCCCTCTCTCTTCTTCTCTGTAAAAAATCAATAAAATATATTAAAAAAAAAAAGAGAAAGAGATACAGTGAGTCTCCATAGAAAAGAACCTGGCAAATCCCAGGGCAGCCTTGTGGGCACTGGCCCTTGGGTTCACATTTGTCACCTAGAAGCCGAATCACGGAGGAAACCGTTGGCCCCATTTCTGATAATACCTTTAAGTTGGCTTGTGCTTGTGTGCTCTGGGACATCAAGCCATTAATCTCCAGGGAACTTCCCTTTTTCAGTTGTTCTTCCCTTTTTTGTATGTTAAAAAAAAAAAAAGAAGAGTTTAAGAGATGTCATGCTTTGGTTCCCACGGTGCTCAGTGGGTTAGACTGTCACATGATCATCATTTCCTCCGGTCCCACTTTCACTATTGTATTTTAGAGGCACCGTAGTGCAGGGCTAAGAGCATAGCTTTGGGGCTCCAATGCCACTTCCGGGACGAACCGGATGTGTCTCTTCGGGGGAGGCTCTCATCTCTGTGGCTCAGTTTCTGCATGGCTGAGGGCAACTTGACATCACTGCTCTCTCAGCAGCCAGTTTCTGGGGGACTGGACTGCAAGCCCCAGAAGTTGGCACAGAGCAGGTGCACGGTTAAGGCTCAACAGACATCAGCCATTCCCATTCCCAGGTCTCAGAGCCGCGGATCAGCTTAATTCTCTTTCAAGCAGGTTCACATTCATTATCTCCTGTGACAGTGATAGTTTTGTTCAGAAAGTGTGTGTGTGTGTGTGGGGGGGGGATTTTAACCCCACTTTATTTATTTATTTTTAAAAAATATATTGTTATTGATTTCAGAGAGGGAGGGAGAGGGAGAGAGAGAGAGAAACATCAATGATGAGAGAGAATCATGGATTGGTTGCCTCCTGCACGTCCCTTACTGGGGATCGAGCCTGCAACCTGGGCATGTGCCCTTGACTGGAATTGAACCCGGGACCCTTCAGTCCACAGGCTGACACTCTATCCACTGAGCCAAACCGGCTGGGGCTTAACCCCACTTTAGAGAGAAGGTGACTAAGGCAAAAAGATGATGAGGAGCCCTAGCTGGTCGAGGGTTCGATTCCAGTCAAGGACACTACTTGAGGCTGTAGGCTTGATCCCTGGCCCCGGTTGGGTGCATACAGGAGGTGACCAATCCATGTGTCTCTCTCACATAGATGTTTCTCTCTCTGTGTGTCTCTCCTCCTCCCTTCTACTCTCTCTCTCAAAATCAGTGGGAAAATATCCTCCGGTGAGGATTAACAAGAAAAAAAGAGAAAGATGGTGAGGAATTAGCCCAAGGTCACCAGTGAAATTAGCACCAGTTGAACCTGAAACTGGATCTCCAAGACCCTCAGTCTTGTGCAATATCTGTGGTTAGTGCCTCTGGACAATGAAAGTCCATTCCTATGATCTGGGAATCCTGCTCCAATGCAGGTTCTGACTCAGCAGGCCTGGGAGGGGCGGGCTGAGCGTCTGCATGTCTCACCAGCTCCCAGAAGTGTCTGATGGTGCTGGCTCATGGGCCCTGCCTTGGGACAGCGAAGTTCTATAGCTGATGGATCAACTCCTGGCATTTCTGATGCCTTGGTGCTCATTTTCATCAGAATTTGAGGTGGGCGGGGGGGTAGTGGCGGGGGCGGGGGTGGCGGGAAGCGTGCAGAAGAATCACAGAACATATCCTGGGGATAATCCTAAGACTTAGTCTCTCACCACTGCGCAGTTACAAGGCAGTTAATTACCAAAATGCCCGTCGACCTTCACAATAACAGTACAAAAGGGGAACCCGAAATTTTGCCAAAGCCCACAATCAATCCAAGTTCCTACTCTGGTGGCTGATGGGAGGTCCCGCTGGGATCCACAGAAGTCCCTCCATTTTCTTCCCTCCACTTAACACCAGGGAGCTGATTCCCAAAGGGGAGCCCCTTCGGAAAGAACATTCCTCTTTCTTCTGAGAACGGATTGCTCCCTCTCTGTGTACATTTGTTTTTCATTTCCACAGATATTTCAGCAATGTATGCCTTGCGTAACCTAGGTAACCTGAACCGGCTAAAATAAGCACCCCTGCCAACTTTAGCATTGAATTTCAAACCACACCTGAGCTTTCCACAGATCACGTGGCAGAAAGAATGACAAGGTTTTGGGGGGAGGGTAGGCCTCGCTAATCTGAGCTGGCCAGGGTGTCATGAAAGCAGGTTCAAGTGCAGCTTAGGAAAATCAGCTCATGAACAGGGCATTTCTCTCTCTTTTTTTCTCCATAATGATTTTTTTGTGTGCTTTACTTTCAGAGTAAGCTGCTGTTTGCATAGTGGGCCGAGTCGGCAAACGTTTCCTGTTAAGTGGCTAGATCATAAACAATTTTGGCTTTGCGGGCCACAGAGTCTCTGTGGACAGGACTCAGCTCTGCCCTTGCAGCTCAAAAGCAGCCACAGCCGAGCTGGCATGGCTCAGAGTCGAACTATGAACCAGGAGGTCAGGGTTCCATTCCCAGTCAGGGCACATGCCCGGGTTGCGGGCTCCATTCCCAGTGAGGGGTGTGCAGGAGGCAGCCGATCCATGATTCTCTCTCATCATTGATATTTCTCTCTCTCTCTCTCTCTCCCTTCCTCTCTGAAATCAATAAAAATGTATTTTAAAAAAGAAGAAAAAAGGCAGCCACAGACAATATGTAAAGTTGGGTGTGGCCATGTTCCAACTAGGAACACGCAATTAGAATTTGGGTTCATTTTCACGGGTCACAGAATATTTCCCTTTTCCTCTTTCTTTTCACCGTTACAAAGTGTGACTCTCAGATCTCAGGCTGTAGAAAAGCAGGCAGCAGGCAGGATCTGTGTCCCAGGCCGTGGTGAGCTGACCTCTGTCCTAAAGGCATGTGAGCCCAGCCAAAGGCAACATTCTCCTATATTGTCATGTTAAAAATTAGATGCAGAATACAGTTCCAGATTTCCTGCGTTTCTGATGGCAGTCTTACAGGAAACCCAAGCTGCGTGCTGGGAACCGGCCCTGAGCGAGCACGCTGCAATGTTTTTCATGCTGGCTTGGGGCTCTCATACGTTCTCATTTCCTAAGGCTGTTTAGTTTGTGAATGTGAAACCATGGGCTTCCTGTGTCAATTTCAAGTAGCTAAGTTTCCTATTTGTTTGAATTCCTTTAGTGGACCCTCATCTTGCATTTATTTATTTTGGCTCCGAAGCCTGACCATACTCATAGCAAGAGTTTAGAAACCTAAGTAGTCATTTTCTCAAAGGAATAGATTCTGACCAGCTCATTTCACTGCAACCTCCTCAGCTATGTGCTTTGATTCTGGTACTAACGATGGTAATAAGGGCTTATGGTGAGGTTCTTTAGCCCTTTGGTTTGTATACACTGAGTGGCCAGATTATGATGATCTCTGAACGCATAATAATCTGGCCACTCCGTGTATATCCTATATAATAAAAGGCTAATATGCAAATTGTCCCCTCGACCAGGAGTTCGACTAGCAGGCAGGCCGGCCAACCGCCCATGTCCTCTCCCCCTGGCCAGGCTGGCCGGACCCCACCCATGCACGAATTCATGCACCGGGCCTCTAATTTTATATATACATATAAATAAAATAAAAAAATACACACACACACACACACACACACACACACACACATATACACACACACATACTGAGTGGCTAGGTTATTATGCGTTCAGAGATCATAATAATCTGGCCACTCAGTATACGTTATAGCTACAAGTTAGATTTTTTTTTTTCATGGAGGAATTCCATGCATAGCCCAGAAATTGTTTTAGATGTAGACTGTATCTTTGTAACATGTAAAATGCACGGCCCGGCCAGCATGGCTCAGTGGTTGGGCATTGATCTATGAACCGGGAGGTCATGGTTCGATTCCTGGTCAGGGCACATGCCCCGTTTGCGGGCTTGATCCCCAGTGTGGGGCGTGCAGGATGTTTCTCTCTCTCTCTCTCTCTCTCTCTCCTTCTCCCTTCCTCTCTGAAATCAAGAAAATTCTATTTAAAAATAAATAAATAAAATGCACGCATACTTTCTGGGTATGCACGGTTCTTCTTTTTTGGCAGATATTCTAAGCTTACTTTTCTTTTGAATATCTCTTTTTCTATCAGCCACCATCGCCATCGGTTCCCTGTCACCGCCATCATACATCTACCTGCCCATTAACCTCAACTGCCTTAGCTGGAGGAATTTCTCTGAAGTTACAAAGTTAACTTTCTCCAAATGCCTGTTTGGTTTATTCTTCCCATTAGTAGCACTAACTTAAAGCCAGACGCACAGGGTTCTGTCTTGGGGTTCTTCTTTTGCGGCTTCTGTAAACCATCACCAGCTGTTCCTCCGACAGATGGGCGCAGAGTAAGTTTATTAACCAGAATATTTTGTGACCCCATAACATTGATTTATTTCCACCCAAAGATTTGATCTGGGGAGCGGGTCAGTAAGAAGCAGCTGAATCATAATTTCTCTTGGAACAGCCCTTGAACACCATAAAAGCAACATGAACTCAGAACCACTCCCAGTGCTGGTCCGAGGTGGGAGAGTGGGCCGCGGTGGTGCCGGCTGCGGAGTTCGGGAGGATGCCCGCTACGTGGCAGGAGGCTTGGCCGGCTCTGCCTGCGCACCTGACGGAAGGAAGGAGTGTGGGCTAGCTCCCTGCCCATCATGGCTTGTGTTCTGTGGCGCCTTTGAAAGAGGCCTTGGGACACAAAGGCTTTGTCAGAAGGGGAGGGGGGTGTGGGGGAGGCGAAGGCAGCAGCTGTGGCCCAGCTGATGAGCTCCGACAAGCGTTCAGATCCCTGCCATCTGCGCTTCCTCAGCCCTGACCTTTCCCCGCTGCCTTTCTCTGATGAGGGGGTAGTGCCCCCAAGAATTCAAGCTCATGTCACAACACCCTGCACGATCAAGGATGTCGCTGGGTGGCCTAGCCATAAAAGCACAGTGTCCTGGAGGAAATAAAACAAAAAGGGCAGGGAGAGCTGTAAGTGAGCAATCTGCGGTGTTACAGGGCGAAACTCTTCAGTGTCTGTTAAGTCGCCGGTGCGTAGACCTGAAAGGAAGCAGAGGAGGTACATGCGGGCGACACATTTCCCCTTGTCTAAGGCTTTGGAGAAAGTTGACTGAGAGGGAAACACAGCAGATTTTGTCTGTTAGCAAAGGCAGTTCAGAACTCCAGGCTGCCTCCCCCACGGCGGAGGTGACACAGAGGTCACTTGGAGAACCCCCCCACCCCTCCCACCCCCCCGCTTGCCCCATGAGCTGCACTGCTGGGGAGGCAGGGACCCGCGCTGGGAAAGCCACTGCTGTTTAGCTCAGGAGGGGTCACATGATGTCTGTCGCCCCCAACTGACCCTTCGGAGCCCCTGATCCTGTCTGGTTTGAGCGTCTTTGAAATGTGCTGGCAGATAAAGAGCTTCACAGATAAGAAAAAGCTAAAGGAGTTCATCACCACCAAACCAGTGTTATATGAAATGCTGAAAGGTATTCTTTAAGAAGAGGAAGAAAAAAGTAAAGATAAAAATCATGAACAACAAATACATATTTATCAACCAGTGAATCTAAAAATCAAGTGAATTAAAAATCTGAGGAACAGAATAAACTGGTGAACATAATAGACTCAGAGGCATAGAATGGGAGTGGATTGATAATTCTCAGGGGGAAAGGGATGTCTGTGTGGGGGGTGCGAGAAGAGACTGGACAAAAATCATACACCTATGGATGAGGACAGCGGGGGGGGAGGTAAGGGCAGAATGGGGGTGGGAACCGGGTGGTGGGGAGATATGGGGGGGAAAAAGGAGAAACAATTGTAATAATCTGAACAATAAAGATTTATTAAAAAAATAATAAATAAATAAAATAGATGAGAAACTGCCAAAAAAAAAAAAAAAAAAGAAAAGAAATGTGCTGGGATTGCACAAGCCCACCTGCCGCTGAAACTCACAAACACAAGCTCCCAGGGCGGCTTCATTGCAACTCAGGTCCGCTTCCGTGGCCGAGGCACGGGGGAGCCCGTGGGATTTCTCCTCTGAAGACGGTGCCCCGGGACTCGGGTATCTTTGCCTCCCAATGTGCTTTGCTCGGGGGCCTGACCCTCATTCCCATAATGTGTCAGAGAAACAGGTAGCCGTGCAAAAGGCCCATCAGCTGTTGAGGTGCACAAGCCCTTTACTCTTCAGCCTCGGCACTACTGACATCTTCCCTGCATCATTCTTTAAAAAAATTATTTTATTGTTTGTTAATCCTCACCCAAGGATATTTTGTCATTGATTTGTAGAGAGAGTGGGAGGGAGGGGAGAGGAGAGAGAGAGAAACATCGATGTGGGAGAGACACATCAATTGGTTGCCTCCCTTGTGAGCCCCAGGGGCATGGGGATCAATCCTGCACCCGAAGTATGTGCCCTTGACTGGACTCAAACCTGGGACCCTTCAATCTGAGGGCTGACGCTCCAACCACTGAGCTAAACCGGCCAGGGCTTCACTGCCTCATTCTTTGTTGTGAGGTGCTGTCCTGTGCAATGCAGGATGCTCAGCAGTGTCCCTGGTCTCTGCCCACTAGACGCCAGGAGCACCCCCCGCCCCCAATTACAGTAGCCACAGTTGTCATCAGATGTGGCCCAATGTCCCCTGGGGGACAACAGTGCTCCCCATTGGGCACCTGTGCTCGTGCATGAGGGAATTATGGGGACACAGGACAGCTAATGCGATGCCTTTTAGCTTGGCTCAGTGGGAAGCACTGTCATTGTTTTCCAGATTTGGAAGCGCAGGACAAGCTCATGACGAAAGTGCCGCGGCTCTATTCCTAGCTCCTAGCCTGGGCAACACACAGTAGGTGTTCAATAAAAGTGTGCCGAGTGAAACTAGACTTTCTTTTTTCTTTCTGACTCTCTGTCCTTTCTACTCTGCCCTTAAAGTCTAGTGCTGTGGACTCACTTTTCTTAGTCACCGGAAGAGAGACACTTTAGGTTTGTATGTATATATATATATATATATATATATATATATATATATATATACACATATATGTGTAAATATATATATATGTGTGTATATATATATATATATATATATATATATATGTATATATATTTCAGAAAGGAAGGGAGAGGGAGAGAGATAAAGAAACATCAATGATGAGAGAGAATCACTGATCAGCTAGCTGCCTCCTGCACACCCCCCACTGGGGATCGAGCCCGCAACCCAGGCATGTGCCCTGGCGAGGAATTGAACCATGACCTCCTGGTTGGTTCCTAGGTTGACGCTCAACCACTGAGCCACACCAGCCAGGCTCAGCTGACCCTTTTTATGTGCATTTAAACCCTTCCTGAATACAGTGTCCACAGACTCCATTGCATGTCCACAAAGATTTAGGGCACGCACACAAAAATTCCCCAGAACCGTGTCTATGGACCCTGGCCCAGCTACGTTTAACTGCACTTTGAGATTCTTTAAACAGATGAGTGGCTCATACTTTGTGCATCATCTTTAGGGGAGAGGGCTAATTTCATTATCTCAGCAAATGCATATTGAGTGCTATTATATACCAGGCACTGTGAGCGCTATTATTTACCAGGCACCGCACGACCACATATTAGAGATAAAGCAGCAGCAAGAGAGAAGCAGTCCCTGCCCTTCGGGAGGTGACAGCCTGGGAGGACTCACTCCAGGAGAGGGAAGCAGGTCCAGTACACAACTTTGATCACTTTAGAAAATGGAAGACACCAATTAGACTCTGTGCAAGTTTCGCAAGGAAAGAATCCTTCCGTGGCTCTGCACAGATCCGGGCATCTCTGAGTGGAAGCAGATAGCCGAGAAACATGGAATCCGAGAAACCAAAGGACCCAAAGGCATGCGCGCTTTTGGTACGGGAGAAACTTTCAAAGGACTCTTGTTCCAGGTCTCTGAATTTCGGTAGCTGCCAAGCTCTAAGGCTTCTTTAGAAAATGTAAAGAAAACGTGGAGATATTCGTTGAAGTACAAATTCAGTTAGAAAACCGGAGAACCAAGCAACACTTAGAGAGATGGAGTTACATTTATTACGCGCGGGTCCCGAGGAAAATGTCTCTCAAATTCTGGGCCCCACCATGGAGGAATTCTCCCTATTTATATGCTTTTAGCTTCTTTGTCTTCCCAATATGGGGTGTTTCCGGCCTCCTTTGCAAGTTCTTAAAAAGCCCCTATGTGCTGGGGCCTTGAGACCTCAACCAAAGGCCTGGCCTGGTGCCAGCACTGATAACCTTGTCCGGGGAAGGTTTAATGGCCTTTCTGAAGTGGGAGTAGTCTCATTTTCCTTATTATTTAAGCAAGCAAGCATCTACAGAAGCCAAATAGCAGGGATAAAATTTCAAACAGCAGTTTTTATAGAAGATGGATGCTTCAGTGCTAGGAGGAAAGGCCTGCCGGGAGATTTTTGGCGAGTGCGAAGGTCTCTGAACAACCTGCTTCCTGGCTCCTTTTTCATCTAATAGCACCTGGTGACTTTATTCTGATGGGAGGTGGCGTGGCAAAGGGATGCAGACCGTTAAAAATATTATTTTATAGTAAGCAGCACCAATGACAAAAATGTCTTGTGGTTATGTCTATAGTTCATAGTGTTTTCCATTGAGTGAAAGCTGAGTTGTTAGAAGATCGAGAACGTGACAGACAGTGAATGGATTGCAGACCTCAATGACAATATTGCCATGTGGGGTTACTACTGATAGGCATTTGTAAGTTGCATATCGCACACATCCCCGAACTCTGCCCTGGATTCTCCTCGCGCTCTTTCCTGGGATCCATTTGGTGGCAATCACCCTGGACTTCTCAGGGGCTATGTGTTTTTCTGGGATAATATCACTCCTGGAGTCCACCCAGTTGTCCTGACACTGCAGCCTCCCCACATGCAGCTGTCTCACATGGAAACATGCGGTCGGGGACTGCAGGAACTCATGTGATGATGTGGTTTGGACGATGACTATTTTTATAGAGTGAATTTACCCACAAAGCACATGGGATCTTCAATGATCTCTGTTGAGACAGTTTCAGGAGAAGCGCCCCAGCAAGAACGCTCTTTTAGACACACATGCATGATAATTAGAAGGACATCATTTGTCTATTTCTCAGATACTCTACTCTCTCCCCAGACTCTGTCAGCTCCACTGCCAAGATGGTTAAAATAAATAAATACAGTTGTAATCCTTTGTCATTAGATCCCACGCATTCTTTCTTTTTTTTTAAAAAAAATATTTTATTGATTTTTTACAGAGAGGAAGGGAGAGGGATAGAGAGCCAGAAACATCGATGAGAGAGAGACATCGATCAGCTGCCTCCTGCACACTCCCTACTGGGTATGTGCCCACAACCAAGGTACATGCCCTTGACCAGAATCGAACCTGGGACCCTTGAGTCCACAAGCCGACACTCTATCCACTGAGCCAAACCAGTTAGGGCCCACGCATTATTTCTAGAATCTAGAACTCAGTCCCTGTTAGTGGACTGGAGGCATCAAATGGGACAAGTGAAGATTGTTTGAGGTTGGTATCCGCTCGAGGAGGCACTGGCTTCTGGGTCTTTAAAAAAAAAAAGTTTTTATTGATTTTTAGACAGAGGAAGGGAGACGGGGAGAGAGATAGAAACATCAGTTATGAGAGAGAATCATGGATTGGCTGCCTCCTGCACGCCCCACACTGGGGGTTGAGCCCGCAATCCAGGCATGTGCCCTGACCGGGAATCGAACTGTGACCTCCTGGTTCATAGGTTGATGCTAAACCACTGAGCCACGCCAGCCAGGCTGGGTCTTTATAATGTGTGTCCTCTCCCCTGGGGGAGGAAGAGATTGCTGTGGAGATTAGGGTAAAATATGCTTGATGCAGCTTGTTTTTCTTTGCATGAGAAATTCCATGCAATGCACATGACCTTGAAAATAGGCTCTGGGCTTGGAAAGCAAGCAAATACCTGCAGAGTCAGAATTTAGAAGCAAGAAGGATGCTCCCTGGGAGGCCACCACCGCGAGGTTCCATTTCATTTCTCAAACTGTCATTTCTGGGTTGATGCATTTGTTTGCATAAGGCTTTCTCATTTTGCATTGTTTTGTTTATTTGGATTTTGTTCTGGAATCCAATATCAACACACTGTGAGGAGTAGCTCCTAGACAGTGTTTATGAACAGCTGAAGGCAAGGATCAAGTTAAACAGCACATATCCTCCCAGTAGGGTTTTCCTCTTTGCACTTTGCAATCTTCGCATTGCTCCCAAGGCACTGCCAACGCAAACTCCAAAAAGCTGGGAACACAACCTCTATACAAATATATGGTGGGCATGTACCAAAGACATTTTATTCACTAATGAAGAAACAAGCATATAGGAGAACTGATGTATATACACTGAGTGGCCAGATTATTATGATCTCTGAATGCATAATAATCTGGCCACTCAGTGTGTGTGTGTGTGTGTGTGTGTGTGTGTGTGTGTGTGTGTGTATTAGAGGCCCGGTGCATGAATTTGTGCATGGGTAGGGTCTGGCCAGCCTGGCCAGGGGAAGGGGACATGGGCGGTTGTCCGGCCTGCCTGCTGGTCGAACTCCTGGTCGAGGGGACAATTTGCATATTAGACTTTTATTATATAGGATATACACTGAGTGGCCAGATTATTATGCATTCAGAGATCATAATCTGGCCACTCAGTGTATAGTTTAAAAGAATGCAAAATATGTTAAAGAATGTTCAAGTATGATGGCAAAGATCGATACAAAAGTGTTTAATGTGCCACAAGGCAATAAAACTGGAACTATTGAGGTTATCTTTCTTCTTCCTTTCTTTTTCTTTTTTTATAATTATATTTTTTATTTATTTCCGAGAGGAAGGGAGAGGGAAAGAGAGAGAGAAACATCAATGATGAGAGAGAATCATTGATCGGCTGCCTCCTGCACACCCCAGGAGGTTATGATTTGATTCCCGGTCAGGGCACTTGCCCAGAATGGAGCCTGCAATCTGGGCACATGCCCTGACCAGGAATCAAACCATAACCTCCTGGTTCATAGGTTGACACTGAACCACTGAGCCACATCAGCCGGGCCTTCCTTTCTTTTTCACCAAAAAAATCATTTGCAACTCCGTTGGACACAAATCCTTGGTGATTTATTAGGCTATGTGCGAACATCTAACTTGGTAGAGTCTGGACCCTAATCTGTGGTAAATAGGAAGTCAAACAAAGATGCACTTGCATTGAGAATGAAATGCCCTTGGCTCAGTGGACAGTGCTCAGTGTGACTTTGAAAGGACATGCAGTCACCTTTTTTTCATGTCCAAGCATTGTATAGCTTTCCTCACAGGGCCACACACAAGGCATTCTGTCTAAAGTCCAGCGAACGGGGGCTTATGGGTGTTGATCTCTGCAATTCCCTCATAACTTCCCCAAGGTTCTGTCCTGAAAAGCGTCAGCAACCAAAGGAAAACCCCAATGTTTCACAAAGAGATCTTGGGGGGTTTGTCCTTCTGAAAGCAAGCCTTTGCCGTGCACCTAGGGCAGAGGTGTCCCCGCCCCCCCCCGCCCCCCCCCCCGCCCCCCCAGCATCTCCTATTGGAGGCCAGCAGTCTGTTTGTCAATGTTCCATCGTCTTTGGAGGATTTGAGGGGCATGACTGCCCACAGCTGGCCACAGCTCCTCCGCCTACAGTTTGCTAGCTTGAGCTTGTCCGTTAGAATGTTACAGTGAAGAAAACCGGAGTGGGCCCTGCCAGGCAGCTTAGCTGCTTAGAGCATTGGCCCCATGTGTCAAGGCTGTGGGTTCCATCCCTGGTCAGGGCGCATACAAGAGTCAACCAATGAATAAGTGGAACAAATCAATGTTTCTCTCTCTCTCACTTTTTCTCCTCCCCCCTTTTCTCCCTTCCTCTCTCTCTTTCTCTCTCTAAATCTATACTAATAAAAGGGTAATATGCTAATTAGACCAGATAGACCAGACGTCTTCCATTCTGGACATCCTTCCTGACAAAGCCGGGGCCTGGGCGGACATCCCCAGATGGGTCCCGGATTGCGAGAGGATGTAGGCCGGGCTGAGGACCACCCCGATACACGAATTTTCTAGTCAATAAATAAAAATTAAAAAAGAAAAGAAAACCGAAAGCCCACGGGTCTCAGGCAGAGGAAACCACCGACAGACTCACTGTCTTCCACAGGCTCTCAGCTCGAGTTGACCCCGTCCGTTTCTCAGTATTGTAAGTCCTGTGACCTCAGCTGAGGTGCAACCTGCAGTCTCTCTGAGCAGCAGAAGCAAATTACACTCCTTGCCACGGGCACAAGCATGAAATTCAAACGGTGTCCACCACATCCCGGTCACTGCACCTGCTCTTCCGGGTCTCGGTTTTCTCACCTGTACAGTGGGGCTGAGGAGACTTGCATAGCAAGATCCATGCGCCCCTTCCCCATACTAGCATAACCTCCATGTTGTTTGTGTAGCTCTGTTCCCCAGACCCTCCTGTAGCTACAAATAGCCACTTGACCTGATTCTGGGTGGTGAGACCTAAGCAAAGTCTGGGATGAACTCGGGAACATTTTGTGCCCTATAAATATTTCTCTCTTTTCCGCATCCAGTGCAGCTAGAGAGCGGTCGGGTTCCTGAGTAGGGGTGGCTGGGCATTGCGAAAATGAAAGATAGAAAGAGACATACACACAGACAGAAGGAAAAGGCTGGGGCTGGGTGAGACAGCTGTCCTCTGATGGAGAGACAGTGACCCAGAGCCAATACAGCGCGTTTATTTTATATAGCAAAATACCAGGAAGTTTTACTAAAGCCCAAGACAAAGGAGATTATGTGCATTCTTGTGGCTTCTTTGTAATCGTCACTTCTGGGTGGGCCTGGATAATTGTGTTTGTTCCTGGTGGTTGGCTGGATTTAGATAATGAAACCCACCCCCTGGCACCTGAGCTGAAGGTTAGGCTGACAACACACATGCCTCTGGCAAGGTATGTTTCCAGGGCATGGCTCGGCCAGGTACTGCTGGATTCAGATGACAATCAGCTCAGGGGCCTTTCCCAGGCGATCTCTATAGTGCCCATGATAAAAGAAGACTGGCTGGCTGGTGTGGCCTTTCCCTTTTCCCCTTTTCCTCCCACCTTAAATGCAGAAGTGATGCTAGGGACCTGGAAAGTGAGGGAAAGACCCAAGAACCACAGCGCCGTGGGCACAGCCTTGAAAAGGTGGAGCTCTTTGATCTGAACCTTGAAAATGCCTAGCTCCAAACTGCCTGTTTTGTGAGAAAATGAACTAGTAAGACGCTCAGGGGGTTTCCATTACTTGCAGCTGAACACTGCACTCAGTGATGCTACATACATGAAATGATGCAGGAGCTGTCTCCTAGGTAAATTATGGACTTTGGTGATAATAACGTGTCAGTGTAGGCTCATGCTTGGTAACAGTGTGCCCCTCTAGCGAGTGATGTTGATGGGGGAGGCTAAGCTTGTGTGGGGGCAGGGAGTAAGTGGGAAATCTCTGTACTTTCCTCTCAATTTTGTTCTGGATCCTAAAACTGCATTAAAACGTTAAAGTTGTCAAAAAGAAGGGGTAGTGGTGGTGATGGGGGGGCGGGGAGCTGTGTTTGTAGGAGTTTTAAAGTCTGATTACTCAACTAATGCCACCTTCTCTGTGAAAGCCCAGGGGCTGTGAATTCTGGGGCCTGGCTTCCCTTATGGAACTGCAATGGCCTCTGTAACACTCTACCTCCCCCCCAAATATTTAAAAATTATCTTCAATAGTCAACTCTTCAAAATTAAGCAAGCAATTCATGTCCCAAACTAAGGTTGATTCTTGACATGGAGCAACTGTTTTTATTTATTTTATTTTTGGTTAATCCTCATCCGAGGATATTTTTTCCATTGGGTTTTAGAGAGTGAAGGGGGGAGAAACATTGATGTGAGAGAGACATATTGAAGCATGCCCATCGTGGGGGGGGGGTGTTGAAATGTTACACTTTGCAGCCTTTTCAGATTAGCTTCTTTCACTTAGTAATAGGCATTTAATATTCCTCCATGTCTTTTCATGACGTGATAATTTGTTTCTTTTTAGTGTTGAATAATATTCCATCGTTTTGGCTGTATCACACTTTATCCACTCATCTGTTGAAGGACGTCTGGTTGCTTCTAAGTTCGGGGAAATTATGAACAAAGCTGCTATAAACATCCATGTGCAGGTACAGGGTTTTTGTACATAAGTTGGTTGGACGTAAGTTTTCAACATTTGAGGTAATAACATGGAGCACAAATTGCTAGAACCTAAGGTAAAAGAATGTTTAGTTTTCTAAGAAAATGCTAGACTGTCTTCCAAACTGGCTGTACTGTTTTGCATCCCCACCAGCAATGAATGAGTTTCTGTTGCTCCACATCCTTGCCAACATTTGGTGTTGTTGGTGCTCCAGATTTTGGCCATTCTAATGGGTGTGCAGTGGTATCTAATTGTTGTTTTAATTTGTATTTCCTAATGACATATGATGTGGAGCATCTTTTCAGGTGCTCATTTGCCACCTGTATATCTTCTTTGATTCTACTAGAATATTTAACATTCGACTCCCTGGGTATCTCAATATCTGAAAATACTTGAGTGACATTTTACATTTCAAAGTTGGTTGTGTTGACCTCACAGCTTAGCAATTCGCTTAATTTGGAAACAAAGAGCTTCATAGATGGTGTGTGCGTCACACGCTTTCCCACCTTGCAGCTGGGATGACTAAGTGGGCACTTACTAGGTGACTGGGGGGGTGCCTGGAGATCTGGCCCAAAGCAGGCTGTGTTGTCTAAATATAGCTTTTCTAAATAATATTTTTACACTAAATTGTCAACAACCAGCAGATGAGTCACTAACCACCTCTGGCTTATCTCATCCTGGATAAAGAACATGGGGTATGTCCCTACAACAGAATATTATCTGCCGTAAAGAGGAATGAAGTACTGGTACGTGTTACAACGTGGGTGAACTTAGAAAACATGATGCCCAATGAAAGAAGCCAGACACAAAAGACTACATATTGAAGGAGTGGACTTAGAGGAAATGTCCAGAACAGGCAAATCCATGGAGACAGAAAGCAGATTAGTGGTTGCCAGGGGCTCGGGGAGAGGAATGGGAAGTGAATGCTAATGGATTCAGGGTTTCTTTGGGGGTTGATGAAAAGGTTCTGGAATTAGGAAGTGGTGATAGTTGCACAACTTTGTAAACATACTAAAAACCACTGAATTGTGCACTTTAAAAGAGCAATTTTGTGGCATGTGAATTATAACTCAAATTTTTTTTTTAAAGAAAGGAATCTTGGGATAGTTATCTTTTAAATGATTTGCTAGAGGTCCCATAAAGTTGACTGTGTCTTTTAGGAAATTGCATGGTGTGGATTCCTTTCCCACCATAGTTTTCATAGTCCCTTAAATGGCAGTGACTTAGAATTTATATCCACCCTGTCTTTTATTCACCACGGTCTCCTGAGTCGTGTTTCCTTCCTTTCATGATGATGCTGGGTGAGCATTTTTACAGCCTTCTTCTGGAAGCTCAAGAAACACCAGGACGCCCTGGCCGGTGTGGCTCAGTTGGTTGGAGACAGTACACTGACCGGTGGCGGGTTCAATTCCCGGTCAGGGCACATGCACATGCCCAGGTTGTGGGTTTGATCCCCGGTCGAGGCTCCTGCAGGAGGCAACCAATCAGTGTTTCTCTCTCCCCCCCCCCTCTTTTCTCTCTCTCCCTCCTCTCTCTAAAAATCAATAAACATGTCCTTGGGAGAGGTTTAAAAAAAAAAAAAAAAGAAATGCCAGGAAACATAAAGCCTACGATACTTAGGGAAAATGGTCTCCTTTTAAAATATAGTAATCATTTATTTTCTTTGCTCTAGGAGTTGTATGGGGTTTGTTCTTTGAAATGTTTGATCCAGCTCCCTCCCCTTCCTCCTCCTTTCTTTTATGGTTAGAGGCCGGGAGATGGAAGTCAGGGCAGTAAGACTCACCCCGCCCAGGTAGCCAGCAGGTTGAGCAAACAAGCTGCATTATCCGGAGATAAAGCCAAAGTTTGGCCAAGAGGGAGGCTGAGAAGGCAGCGCCCAGGAAGGCCAGGCTCCGCCCACCATAAACCCTATCCTGGAGCCTCTCCCATGTGCACTGGGCGGGTCAGTTTCTTCCCACCCACAGCTCCAATGACTGTATCAGCAGAGTGTCTCTAGGGTGAACCCTGGTGCAGGAGGTCTGTGCGCCCCTGTGCCGCGTAGGTTTCAGACAACAAGCCTCCAGGATCTCAAAGGGCCTTTACCTTGGGTCATAGCAAGGTGCCTTCCTCACGTGACTTCGATGATGGAAAGAGGAGCGTTTATTTCCAATCCTGGGGTGGGAGAGGGCACTTCTCTGTCTTTGGGGCTGTGCATGGAGAGTTGGGTAGGATCCAGACTCACTTTGGAGGAGGGGGTGGGTGACTCACTGTCAGGACATGCTAATTCCCCAGGCCCCCTGTAAAGCAGGGAGAGCCCTCCACCCGGGCTGACAGGGCCATACCCAGCAGGCCCAGGCCAGGCCACGCGGTGGGACTCTGTTCCTGTGGCAGGCTCCATCCTGAAAAGATCTGTTTCAAGCAAATAACATTGCAGGGCCTGGCCAGCCTGGCTCAGTGGTTGAGTGTTGACCTATGAACCAGGAGGTCACGGTTCGATGCCCAGGTCAGGGCACATGCCCGGGTTGCAGGCTTGATCCCCAGTAGAGTGGCGTGCAGGAGGCAGCCGATCCATGATTCCCTCTCATCATTGATGTTTCTCTCTCTCTCCCTCCTTCTCCCTCCTCTCTGAAATCAATAAAAAATATTTTAATAAAATGAGGAGTGGGGGCAAGTTGTTGACCCTCCCCGTTCTGACCACACAAAGATAACTCCAAGTTAACCACCATTCAGTTTTTGAATATTGGTATTGACTTACAGAAATAAGGTTAAAGTACGTTTTGCCATTGCCTTTTCAGATTAATATGTCACTGCATATCCCTGTACAGCAATGGTTCCCAAGGTGTGGTCTGTGGAGCAGCAGCATCACCTTGGAACCTGGTAGAATTCGAGTTCCCAGACCCCATCCTCGATTTTCTTAACCAGAAACTCTGAGCGTGATGCGCAGCAATTCGTGTTTTCTTTAACAAGCCCTCTGGGGAATCTGATATGCATTCAAGTGTGAGATGTGTTTTGTTTTATCACATGGATATATTTTATATTACCATTCCTCTTCTATTGGAGGCCAAGGAGTCCCTGAGCTATTTTTCTTTTTTTTTTTTTTTTTTTTCTGTTAAGTTGGATTTAATAAATAATAGATTTTTTTTCCATTTCACTTTCGGGTAATTTTATGGTTGCTGGCAATTAATTTATAATTAGTTTGTATCTAATATTTCTTTTTTCTTTTTTTTTTAATTTCTTTATTGATTAAGGTGTCACATATTTGTCCTCATCCCCCCATTCCCATCCCACCCCTCTCCCCACGCATGCCCCAATCCCCTGTTGAACTTAACCGTTGGATAGGCTTATATGCATGCATACAGGTCCTTTGGTTGAACTCTCCCCCTCCCCCCACCCTCCCCCTCCCCTCCCCTATCCTCCCTCTGAGGCCCGATAGTCCGATCGATGCCTCCTTGCTTCTGGTTCTGTTCTTGTTCCTCAGTCTATGTTGTTCATCATTTCCCCTAGATGAGCGAGATCATATGTCACTAGATATATACTAATAAGAACTGAATGTGAGACGAGCAATAATAGTTATGCTGACAGGCAAATGAATCAATCTGTAGTGAGCTTCCCCCTGGACCAACAGTTCTTTTGAGACCCAATTTCAATGTCCAGTAGTTCCTTATGTGTACATGTCAGCACTGACCCCTCAGCTCTGGATGGTGGACAAATGGTGGTAATGGAGGTCCGACTCCCTCTGGTTTGGTCTCGGCCGAGCCCAGGGGCACGGCGTCACCCAGACTAAGGGGCACGTGGCCTCACCCCTACCCAAGGGGCGCGTGGTCTCACCCGGGCCTGGGACCCAGCCTCACCCGGATGGATCCAGGGGCGCACGGCCTCACCCGGACCCAGGATCTGGCTTCACCCGTACCCAGGGACGCTTGGCCTCTCCCAGACCCAGGGGCACGTGGCCTCACCCGGGCCTAGGTGCACGAGGCCTCATCCGGATCCAGGGACACATGGTCGCACCCGGACCCAGGGACGCTTGGCCTCTCCTAGACCCAGGGCCACTTGGGCTCACCCGGGCCTAGGTGTACGAGGCCTCACCCGGATCCAGGGACACATGGTCTCACCCGGACCCAGGGACGCTTGGCCTCTCCCAGACCCAGGGCCACTTGGGCTCACCCGGGCCTAGGTGCACGAGGCCTCATCCGGATCCAGGGACACATGGTCGCACCCGGACCCAGGGACGCTTGGCCTCTCCCAGACCCAGGGCCACTTGGGCTCACCCGGGCCTAGGTGTACGAGGCCTCATCCGGATCCAGGGACACATGGTCGCACCCGGACCCAGGGACGCTTGGCCTCTCCCAGACCCAGGGCCACTTGGGCTCACCCGGGCCTAGGTGCATGCGGCCTCACCCGGATCCAGGGACACATGGTCTCACCCGGACCCAGGGATGCTTGGCCTCTCCCAGACCCAGGGCCACTTGGGCTCACCCGGGCCTAGGTGCACGAGGCCTCACCCGGATCCAGGGACACATGGTCTCACCCGGACCGAGGGACGCTTGGCCTCTCCCAGACCCAGGGCCACTTGGGCTCACCCGGGCCTAGGTGCACGAGGCCTCACCCGGATCCTGGGACACATGGTCTCACCCGGACCCAGGGACGCTTGGCCTCTCCCAGACCCAGGGCCACTTGGGCTCACCCGGGCCTAGGTGCACGAGGCCTCACCCGGATCCAGGGACACATGGTCTCACCCGGATTCAGGGACGCTTGGCCTCTCCCAGACCCAGGGCCACTTGGGCTCACCCGGGCCTAGGTGCACGAGGCCTCATCCGGCTCCAGGGACACATGGTCGCACCCGGACCCAGGGACGCTTGGCCTCTCCCAGACCCAGGGCCACTTGGGCTCACCCGGGTCTAGGTGCACGCGGCCTCACCCGGATCCAGGGACACATGGTCTCACCCGGACCCAGGGAGGCTTGGCCTCTCAGACCCCGGGGCACGTGACCTCACCCATGCCTAGGTGCACGAGGTCTCACCCGGATCCAGGGACACACGGTCTCACCCGGACCCAGGGACGCCTGGCCTCCCCCAGACCCAGGGGCACGTGGCCTCACCCGGGCCTAGGCGCACGAGGCCTCACCCGGATCCAGGGACACACGGTCTCACCCGGACCCAGGGACGCCTGGCCTCCCCCAGACCCAGGGGCACGCGGCCCCACCCGGGCCTAGGTGCACGAGGCCCCACCCGGATCCAGGGACACATGGTCTCGCCCGGACCTAGGGGTGCGTGGCCTCTCTCAGACCCAGGGGCACGTGGCCTCACCTGGACCTAGGTGCACGAAGCCACCCGGACCCAGGGGTGCGTTACCTCTCTCAGACCCCTGGTCGCGTGGTCTCACCCGGATCCAGGGGCTCACGGCCTCACCCGTACTCGGGACCCAGCCTTACCCGGATCCAGGGGCCCACGGCCTCACCCGGACCCAGGGTTCAGATTCGCCCGGACCCAGGGGCACATGGCCTCACCCGAACCCGGGATCCAGCTTCACCTGGACCCAGGGGCGCGTGGCCTCACCCAAACCCAGGGGCGTGAGGCCTCACCTAGACCCAGAGGCGTGTGACCACATCTGAGCCCAGAGGCTCGCAGGCTCGCCTGGACTCGGGTCTCAGCGGGGTTTCGTCTTCTTGATCCCAATTCCTGTTGGTCAATTCCCTCTCAGCAATTCCTTCGGTCATTTTCTCAGAGCTCCAGGGCGGCTGCCGCAGAACTCGTTGGGCGGCGGGCTCGGCAAGGCTCCGGTGTGCCCGGTGCCCGGCGGTGGGCTGGTCCGGTGTCGCTGCGTCGGCCCTTGGGTCTGCAACGGTGGCCAGTCGCTGAGCGTGCGCACCTGGCCACTTCGGGGCATTGAGATTCTTGAAGGACTCGGAGGTCAGCAAGCACGGAGTCTCCCACCCCATGTCTCCCAGGGGCTCGTCTGTCCGTGCTCGGCAGCGAGTGGAGCCGTCCCCTCAGCCGGAGACTGCCGGGGGAACTGCGCCGAGCACGTTCCTGGCCACCATTGTGTCGCCTGAGCCATAGTTCTTAAAGTGTGGACTTTGGGTCACCGGCATCAGCATCATCCTGCGTACCCCTCTCTTTTATTCTAGTTGTAGAGCATCTGCTCAGCCAGCCCCCCGGTCTTTCTGGCTGGTGTCTGCTCTGCTCTCCCGTCGTAGTCTCAATATTGTTGTGGTAGGCAACGATCAGGCTGCCGCCCTATGTCTCCATCTTGGTCCTCCTTTGTACAGTTAAGTCTTGATTGTTGTTGGTGTCACTGGGAGGAATTGTCCTCCAGGCCAATTGGCCGTGAGGACCCTCTTTGTCTATATAGGAAGAGTTGCTGTGCAGGAGACATGTTTGTGGGCCGGGTCTTGATGCAGCAATGCCTTGGCGCTCACTGAGTCTGCCTCTAGAATGCCTCCCTTATGCAAGTGATTGAAATCTGGTGTCATCTCCCACCAACCACTAGATGCCCTCGTTTCTGGGTCTCCAATGCAGTGTGGGTCAGCCACTACCTGAGGCACTCAGCAGGAAAAAGCTTCTGCTCAGCTTGGATGGGGCGGAGTTACAGGGTGGAGCCTACAACCTTGGCTTCCTGTCAGCCCCGCCCTATGAGGCTCCTGTGTCTGTGTCCCTCTGTATTCCTTGCAAACACCTCTGAGAGAAACGCGCCCTGGAGTTTCGCCCACTGCCAAACAGTCCAGTCCCTCCCCTAATGAATCTGGACTCCCAGATTCTCGCCTGGAACTGGGTTTCAGTGCAGTTGGAACTGGGTCTCAGCGCAGTCTGGCGTCCCTGTCTCCTTCCCAGCAGGGCCACCCAGTGGCGCAGGCAAAAGTCCGTCCTCTGCGCACCTTCCAGTGCGCCCGTCTGGAGCCGCCGCTTCTCTGTGCCTCCGCCACCACAGCCCAAATTCATTCCCCCAGCGTGCGCCTGGCTTCCCAGGGTTTCGCCCGGAACTGGGGTTCAGTGCAGTCGGAACTGGGGTTCAGCACGGTCCTGAGCTTATGTCTCCTTCCCGCTAGGGCAGTTCAGTGGCGCAGGCAACAGTCCGTCCTTTGCGCCCCTTCCCGTGCGCGCCTCTGGAGCTCTGCCTTCCCCCGCTCCTCTGTGTCTGCGCCCCACAGCCCAGATTCATTCCCCCAGCCTGCGCCTGGCTTCCCAGGGTTTCGCCCGGAACTGGCGCTCAGTGCAGTCGGAGCCGGCGCTTAGCGCACTCCGGAGCCTTTATCTCCTTCCTGCCAGTGAACGCCGGCCAGGCCGTCAGCCGCCCCTTCCTCTCCGGCTCCATCCTCCCCGCAGGCGCGCGTGCTCATGTCTCCGCCAGTTTCTCCATACCTCAGGCTTTTACGGCTCCCCCGATTGTCCCCGTGGCCTTCTCCTTCCCCCCAGCTGTGGGCATTTCAGTCCGCCAGCTCTCCTGTGGTTCTGGACGATGTCCGTTCTGACCTCTAGTTGTGCCTTTGAAATTGTTGTGCCCGGCTGCAGGTTAGGTGTTTCACCTATGCCGCCATCTTGGTTTCTTTTCCTATTTTTCTTTTAAATATCTATTTTTATTGATTTCAGAGAGGCATGGAGATGGGGAGAGAGAGAGAAACATCACTGATGAGAGAGAATCATGGATCAGCTGCCTCCTGCATGCCTTCCACTGGGGATCAAGCCCGCAACCCGGGCACGTGCCCTTGACTGGAATTGAACCCGGCACCCTTCAGTCCGCAGGCCGACGCTCTCTCCACTGAGCCAAACCAGCTAGGGCCTGAGCAACGTTTGTTTTTTTTTTTCTTGGGAAAATTGCAGTCGTAAACATCCTTCGGATCAAACCTTTGGGCATATCTATAATGATTTCTCCAGAACAGATATAAGAAGTGCAATTTCTAGGTCAAAGGCGTTGCACAGTTGCAATACGCATGCTCTTTTTTTTGCTGCAAGATCACGAGGTCAGCACAAGGTGCACTGGGGTCGGGAACAGATGCCTGTGCAGGTGACTTCATCCCAGATAGGAACATTCCACGGCGGGCCTTGGAGCAGGCTCCGGGTATCCAGGCGCCAGTGCAGGAAACGATTAGATCATGACAAGCATTCCAGGGCTTAAGGAAATGGAGGAGGAAGGGAAGATGAAATGCAGAGAGAGCTCCCCACAAAGAGGCAGGCAGGGGAGGAAGCTACCCCAGATCCTGCTCACGTGGGAAGGACTGTGATGACCTTCATATGCGAGGCAGGTCCAAAGCAAGATGTAAATTCGCCAGTGGTGAGGAATTTCATCTTGCGATTGCATTAAAATGCCTTCCTGCGTACAGATCAGGAAATTATTAAAACAAAACATTCCAAGCATTGTAAATGTTTCCAGAGACATCTGAGTCATTTTATAAAAATAGACTCTTTTTCTCTTATTACTGAGAGTTGGTATCAAAAGTTAGAAATAGAGCCGTGGCCGACGATGCTGGTTCAGTGGTTAGAGCATCGGCCTGCACACCAAAGGGTCTCAGGTTCGATTCCTCATCAAGGGCATGGGCCATGTCATCAGTCTCCGGGTGAAACGCTCATTTTTATACAAATGTTGCTCTTTACCATGACCTTGGCACTTCTTGTGTTAACTGCACCCTGATTACATTCTACCTTTTCATGCCAAGTGGCCTCCAAAAAAGGACTTGAAAATGAACTCTGTCTCTACAGATGAGACACCATTATTCCCGAGCAAATTGGAGCTTAAAAGTTGGTCTGTTTTGCTGATCCAATTAAGTCGTGGCCTTGGTTTTCTTTCCAGCAGCGTCAATCAACAAATTCCCTGTTCTTTTGGGTTTTGTTTATAAAATGCTCTTTCCTCCCTACCAGGCTGTCTTTCTCCAGCTTGGATGCAATCCCAGAGGGCCTTGTCCCTGAGCATAATAGCGTTGCCACTGGAACCTCCTGGCTACAGACATGGCTACTTTCTCAGTGGGGAGTGTTTCCCATAGTAACCCTCACATGGGACCTGTTGACAGGGGAAGGTGGGAACATGATCTAGTCTGGCATTTAATAGAAATCTTCCCATGATTACCTTCCGGGGCCTATGATCAGCACAATGAAACATGGGGTTCGGGGCACAGACTTTTCTTCCCGTGGGTTCTAGTCCGACAAAGTTGCAGAATAAATTTGTGGACTAATAGATTTCTTTAGTAAAAAATGTGGACTTTTATTGGAAGCAGATACAAACTCCATCTGGGCAGGGGTGTTCCCAAAGGGGACCCTCTGGGGAGGGGCCCCCAAATGGGAAAAGCCCACTCTCTCTCTCTCTCTAATGGAAAAAAAAATCTAAAAAATCTAAAATCTAAATCTGTAAATGTGTCTCATGTCCCTTTGATTCCGGTTTATATAGGCTGTAGTTCTTTGTCTGAACCCGATCTTTCCTAATTGGACCCTTCCTTAATTTAGGGCCACCGTGCTTTCCTCATTGGTCACTTTGCTATATAGTATCAGTTTCAAAGTGCAAAGCCCATGTAGTGCCCCCTTCTTTCTCTTCCCCTTATTTTGCAACATTCCTTTATCCTCTGTGAAAGCTTTCTGGCGTCTTGGAGCTATTTCTGCCCTTCACATAGTAGCCATCTTATCTGTTCAGGTTGGAGTTGCTTTTGATCTACCTTACGGTTGTTTTCATTGCTCAAGACAGATATACCCTGTCCTTGATTTATGGCTGTTTTAATTGCTCAGGCCAGAAATGTTCCATCCCCTCGGGAAACCCCCCCCCCCCCCCCCGCTTCCTGTCTGCCTAATTAAGCTAGCTAGGTAACCCTTATCAATGACAATAATAACTGACATGTTAGTGCAGTGGTCAGCAAACTGCGGCTCGTGAGCCATATGCGGCTTGCGAGCCGCAGTTGGCCGCTCTGTTGACTAATGAGTTTGCTGACCACTGGGATAGGGGCTTAATCACAAGGAACAACAACAGCCTGTAATTACTGGAATCGAGAGTCTAGGTCAGTGGTCGGCAAACTCATTAGTCAACAGAGTGGCAAACAGCGGCTCGCAAGCTGCAGTTTGCCGACCACTGTGCTAGTGCATCGCATCTTTCTTCTGAGGATTTGTTAATACCTGGCGAACAGAGTTCACCAGCAAGTGCTCCTTCCTGTATTCACAGATAGCCAGCATCAGGCCGTAGGGCTACAGGCCTCCCTTGCTGGCTGCCAGGCAAATGGATTTCCAGATACCTCTGAGCTTCCCTTGAGTTTCACTAGCTTGCATAAACATCACACTGCCCACTGATATTCACAAACTTGCTGCAATCGCCGGTCCATAGGCCAAGAATACACAAAAGAAAATGGGAAGAAGTAATTCTGAGTTTCCCATTTCTGCTGAGCTGTAGGGTCAATTCTTCCTTTGTCCCTTTATTCCTCCCCACACCAGTTCTGCAAGTATGCCCTTAGCTTGTTTGGGGTGCCCAGCAGGTAGCATGGAGTACAGTCCAAAGGGATAGAAAAATCCTGTGTTTGCTTTTGTACTGCAACAGTTAAGTTGGAGATATAAGACATGGCTAAGTTGGATATTGTTATGCACACTTTTCACATAAAGAAGTGGAGGCCGGAAGAGTTTAACTGATATGTCTGGGGTCACCCAGCTACCCAACACTGAGCTGAGACTCAAACCAAAAATGCAGGGAGTGCTCAATAAATTTTATCTAAGATGAGTTGGGTCATGGTTCCCATTCTAGGCTGCTGACTGACTCAGAGCTTGTTATTGCTCATTGTGACTCAAGCAAATCCCTGTCCTTCTCTCTCCCATTCCCAGTCCCACCCAGACCTTCTACTGCCCCCAGTTGCCTACGTTCATGAGTGAGGCACAGAAGGGCTGTATACTATGGCTGTACAATAAAATGGACTGAGGAGAGAGAGAGAGAGAGAGAGAGAGAGAGAGAGAGAGAGTCACAAAAACAATCCAGGGGTGCCATGGTAGAGATCTAGACTACTATTAAAGATTTGTATTCAAGGCAGTATTAGTGAATAAAATAGGTCAACTGTCCATGGATTCTGTTGTGTGCTCCTTTGAGTGAAAAAGAAACATAAAGAAATTGTGAGTGCCCTGGCTGGCTTTGCTCAGTGGTTAGAGCATCAGCTGCTGGGAATTGAACCCACAACCTGGGCAGGTGTCCTGACCTGGAATTGAGCTGTGACCTCCTGGTTCATGGGTCAATGCTCAACCACTGAGCCACACAGGCCGGGCAATTGAAAAGGTTTTGATGTGACATCATGACAATCTATTTTGACTTAGAAATTTTAACATTTGTAGTAACATTCATATAACATAACATCAAACACTTTAAAGTGTACAGTTCAGTGGTACTTAGTGCATTCTCAATGTTGTGTAGCCACCATCTCTATCTAGTTCCAGAACTTTTCATCACCCCAAAAGGAAACTCTGCCCCCAGGAAGCGGGCACTCCCACTTTCCATTTACCTCCTGCCTCTGGAACCATCAGTCAGTATCCTTTCTGTCTCTATGGATTTGCCTATTCTGGACATCTATAATAATAAGAACATAATATGCTAATTAGACCAGATAGCCGAACAAACTTCCAGATGACATCTGACAATCTTCCGGATGAAGCCGGGTTGCGAGGGCCAAGACCCTTGCACGAATTTCGTGCATTGGGCTTCTAGTTTCATATAAATGGCACCATACAGTAAGGAATTGTGTGTGTCTGACTTTTTGTACTTAGCATAATTTTTGGAGATTTATCCATGTCATAACATGAATTGGTACTGCATTGCTTTTTATGACTGAATAATCTTCCATTGTATGGATAGGCCACATTTGGTTTAGCCTTTCCTTCGTTGATGGACATTTGGGTTCTTCCACCTTTGAGCAATTGTGAATATTGCTGTAGGGCCCAGCTGGTGTTGCTCAGTGGTTGAGCATCAACCCATGAACCAGGAAGTCATGGCTCGATTCTCAGGAGGGCACATGCCTGGGTTGTGAGCTCAATCCCCGGGGATGGGGGAGGGGAGAGAGTGGAGGGGGGCCCCTCAGAACCCTGCTCCCTGCACGGGCATAGTCACAGTTCTGTGACTCTTGGGTCTCACGTCATTCCTCTTTCATAAAAGCTCAAATGGCTATAACAAAGAAGGTGCATGACCCAATTCCTCTTCTGTAACCGGGGGTGGGAGCCCTGGCCGCTTGCAACTTCCATGACACGCTCAGCCTTGGCGAAGGCCTTTGAGTTAGTGAGCTTGGTGTGTGGGGGGAGGTTTTTTTGGTTTCTCTACTTAATCACAACTTCCTGGTTTTTTTGGGGGGGGCGGGAAAACAAAAAGATTATTTAATATAAAAAGGCACCAGACATTAGACAGCAGCTAAGAAAACAAGTTCTGAGGCTGAGATTTTTAATGACCGAGAAAAACATTTCCAATCTAACATTTCTGCTAACTGAAGACTTGCAGCCGCGGGCCCACGCACCCAGCTGTGCTAAATCAAAATTTCCCTCGTTTGATGGTTTGTAAAGAAAACACAGTGTATCTCCAGTAGCGACGGACAGGAAACAAACACAACAAGAAGTGGGAGCCGCGAGATGCTAATATCTCTTGGGAGACTTGGAGCCCTGAGCAGGAGCGCGCCTCTCTCTGTAGTCTGGTTGCTATGGCTCTGTCTCCCTTCTTGCAAAATATTGCCTGATTGACTCGGGGGAGTCGCTCAATGAACGAGCCGATAACCCAAGCGCAGTTTGCTGATTCCTGTCTTTCAGGTTCCCCTCCCGGCCTCACGCTTTCTGACTCAGCCTCCACTCCCACCTCCTAAGGCTTCTGCAGTGGCCGGGGATGAAAGGGGCCCAGCAAGGAATCAGAGAAGATGCCACTGGGAATACAGCTGGGTTGGGGCGGGCTGAAGGTGGGCTGATTTAGGGGCACTAGGAGGTTAGACTTTGCCAATATTTGACCTGGATAGCACATGTTGTAGGTTAAGATGTGACAGCAGCCAGGCCGGTGTGGCTCAGTGGTTGAGTATCAATCTATGATCCAGGAGGTCACGGTTCGATTCCCAGTCAGGGCACAGGCCTGGGTTGGGGGCTAGATCCCCAGTGGAGGTCATACAGGAGGCAGCCGATCAATGATTCTCTGTCATCATTGATGTTTCTATATTCGCTCCTTCTCCCTTCCTCTCTGAAATAAAAAAATATAT
This sequence comes from Eptesicus fuscus, assembly GCF_027574615.1. Classification (NCBI taxonomy): domain Eukaryota; kingdom Metazoa; phylum Chordata; class Mammalia; order Chiroptera; family Vespertilionidae; genus Eptesicus; species Eptesicus fuscus. The sequence continues at coordinate 5,300,103 of NC_072473.1, forward strand.
ATATTAAAAACAAAAAACAAAAACATATTTAAAAAAATATTAAAAGGCCCTAGCCGGTTTGGCTCAGTGGACAGAGCATCGGCCTGTGGATCAAAGGGTCCCGGGTTCGATTCTGGTCAAAGGCACGTACCTTGGTTGCAGGCTCCTCCCCAGCTGGGACCCTGGTCAGGTGGTGTGCAGGAGGCAGCCAATCGATGTGTCTCGCTCACATCGATGTTTCTTCTCTCTGTCTTTCCCTCTCTCTTCTACCCTCTAAAAGATCAATGGGAAAATATCCTCGGGTGAGGATTAACAACAACAACAAAATAATAAAATTAAAAAAAGGATGTGACAGCGGGAGTCTGCAGTCTTCAGATGTGACTTGATTCCATGGTGATCTGCATGACTGTGGATATTCAAAGGAGACTGCTGGGGGCAGTAATGCAGGGAGCTTTTGAGAAGCATTCATACAAATGGTGGCCAGCCTCCCGCTTCTCTCTGCCCTTCCCTCCTCTGTGAATGGCCCCCAAAGCACCTCTGCCTTGGCCTCCTCCCCTTCCTTCTCAGCGGAAGAGGCCCCCCTCTTCCACCCCACACTACCCCAAGGGTCCTCCCTGTATGTTTCCTTATAAATCAGCTTTATTCAAGTTTAACTTCCATACAATACATTGACAGCTATTTAACATGTACAGTTTGTTGAGTTCTGACACCATGAAACCACCGCCAAAGTCAACATACAGATTATCTGCATCATCTCCTAAAGTTTCCTTGTGCCTGGCTGGTGTGGCTCAGTGGTTGAGCATTGACCCATGAACCAGGAGGTCATGGTTAGAGTCCCAGTCAGGGCACATGCCCGGGTTGCAGGCTCCATCCCCAGTAGGAGGCGTGCAGGAGGCAGCCGATCAATGATTCCCTCTCATCATTGATGTTTCTATCTCTCTCTCCCACTCCCTCTTCTACTCCCTCTGCCTTCCTCTCTCTGAAATCAATAAAAACATATATTTTTAAAAAAGTTTCCTTGTACCTGTGCTGTTCTTCCCTTTCTCTTTGCTTCTAACCTAAGCCAGCCACTGATCTCCTTTCTGTCATAGCGGACCGCATTTTCCAGTATTTCATGTACATGGAGTCATGTAGTACGGACTCTTTATTGTCCAGCTTTTTTCACTTGGCATCATGATTTTTAAAAAAATATATTTTTATTGATTTCAGAGAGGAAGGGGGCGATCCATGATTCTCTCTCATCATTGATGTTTCTATCTCTCTCTCCCTCTCCCTTCCTCTCTGAAATCCATAAAAATATATTTTAAAAAATATGTGACCTTTTGTATTTATCCATTCATGGGTTGATGGCCATTTGGGTTGTTTCCACTGTGGGGCTATTATGAGTAACGCTGCTATGAACATTCGAGTACAGGTTTTTGTGCGGACATATGTTTTCGTTTGTCTTGGGTGTACACCTAGGAGCGGAATTGCTGGGGCATGTGGAAGCTCGATGTTTAACCTTCGCGGAACTGCCGGACTGCTCTCCAAGGCAGCTGTACCATTTGACATTCCCACTAGCACCCCGAAGGTTCCAATTTCTCCACATTCTCAACAATGGTAGTTATTGTCGGTCTTCCTGTGATAGCCACCCTAGTATGTGTGAAGTGGTATCTTTTCTTTTTTTTTAATCCTCTCCTGAGGACATGTTTTTTATTGATTTGAGAGAGAGAGGGAGAGAGAAACATGGGTGTGAGAAAGAAACATTGATCGGTTGCATCCCGTGACATGCCCCAACCAGGGATCAAACCCACAACCTAGGTATGTACCCTGACCGGGAATTGAACCCGCAGTCTTTTAGTGTACAGGACAACGCTTCAACCAACTGAGCCACCCGGCCCAGGCAGGAGTGGTTGGCCATGAGCCTTTTGATAGGTCCATGGATTTAGGGGAAAGAGTCCAGGGATTGGAAAGCAGGGGGCAGCGGGAAGGAGGAGATCGGGAACAAAGGCATAGAGGTAGAGGTCCCCTCCCCCAGCATATGGATTTCACCTGGCAAAGGCCAGGCATTTGCTTTGCACAGAGGATCTGTGTAGGGAAATAGAGATGAAACTGGAAAACTCCATCAGAGGGAAAACTACATCTAGACTATTGGCAGATCTGGCAGGCTGGGTCAGTGTGTGCAGGAAATGGTAGCGACATTAGACCAGTGGTTCCCAGCATGGTGCACACACCCCACAGGGGGGCAATTTGATTGTTAAGGGGGGCAATTCGAGAATGAGTTATTCACGGTGAATTCTGTGCATTTCTTATGGTTCTAGGGGCCTCATGTACAGTGTATACATATGTATTGTGACATGTTTATGCATTTCAGTTCTCTATGATATGTTTTGGAACTTTATTCGCTAGTTTTTCATATCACTTCATTTTTTTTAAACAATATCTTAGTGATTTCTTCCTCAGGATTTCCACTGTTCTTCCGTTCTTTGATTCTTCTCTTTCACGGATGCCGTGTTCTTTGGAAGCGTGTATAGACCAAGGGAATGGGCTTCCTCCACGTGAATGGGAGTTCCCTTTTTGAAGAAGAAGAATTCTATGTCACAAGGGGCATCAGGATTTTAGAGATGCTTAGGGGGGGCATGGCCAGAAGAAGGTTGCGAACCACTGCCTTAGTTCTAGGTGAAAGTCTGTTCTATGAGAATTCTTTGGATACACAGAACTTCTTGCGCAAGAGAGAGGGACAGCTGCTGGAAGCATTGCCTGCGGGTCAGCAATCAGACCGGGATTGTTTTGTATAGGGATGAAAAGTGGGAACTAAGATGACCCCCAGAATTCCAGCCTGGATCCTTAGGAAAATTCTGGTATCTGGAAAGGAATAAGGAAGCTATCTTTTTATTCTATGGCGTGGCTAAAAGGCAGGGTGATGTCCATATTATAAATGCCAAGTCTGAGAGTGTTTGGGACAATAAAAGGACTGCAGCGTGCAGAGAAGTATTGGTTACAATAGGGGTTGACAGCCCTAGCCAGTGTTGCTCAGTGGTTGGAGTGTCAGCCCACGTACCTGGGTTGCAAGTTTGATCCCTACCCCAGTGGAGGCGTATGAGGGAGGCAACCAATCAATGTGTCTCTCTCATCTCTCTCTCCCTCCTCCCTTCTCTATCTTCCTCTTTCTCTCTCCTCCCTCCTTCCTTCCCTTCCACTGTCTAAAAATCAATGGAAAAAATATCCTTGTGTGAGGATTAACAAAAAACCCACTCGCAAAATACAAAAAGAATAGGAGTTGACAAACTGGCCCACAGGCCAAATCTAGATCACAGTCTGCCTTTGTAAGGCCCAAGAATAGTTTTTACATTTTAAATAGGTGGGAGAGAAAAAATCTAAAGAAGAATATTTTGTGACAAGTGACTATTACATGAATTTAAAATTTTAGTGTTCATAATTAAAGTTTTATTGGCACACAGCCAGGCCCATTTATTTACATACCAGAGGCCCAGTGCACGAAATTTGTCCACAGGGGGCAGGGGGGTGGTCCCTCAGCCCAGCCTGCACCCTCTCCAATCTGGGACCCCTCAGGGGATGTCGGACATCCCTCTCACAATCCATGACTGCTGGCTCCCAACCGCTCGCCTGCCTGCCAGCCTGATCGATGCCTAACTGCTCCCCTGCTGGCCCCCAACTGCCCTCCCCTGCTGGCCCAGTTGCCTCCAACTGCCCTCCCCTGCTGGCCTGGTTGCCCCCAACTGCCCTCCCCTGCTGGCCCAGTCGCCTCCAACTGCCATCCTCTGCTGGCCTGGTTCCCCCACAACTACCCTCCCCTGTCGGCCATCTTTGACCACATGGGGGCGGCCATGTTGTGTGAGGGCGTGAAGGTCAATTTGCATATTACCCCTTTATTATATAGGATTGTCTATGGCTATTTTCATGCTATGAAGACAGAGTCGAGCAGTTTCAACAGAGTATGTCTTGCAAGACCTAAAATATTTACTCTCTGGCCCTTTGCAGAAAAAGATTGTTAGGCATTTGGGAGGTGCGGCTTCCTAGTTATGATACTTAAAACTGAAATAGTGCAAGTGAGCCGAATTGAGAGAGTGGAGAGGAAAAAAAGTGAGCTGGAGGCCAGTCCTTGGGCAGTTTGGTTAGGCGACAGAGGAAGGTGGAAGAATGAGTGAAGAGAGTAGGTAAATAAGTTTATGTAAACCTCAACTTAATTAAACAGGCCAACTCCCAGACTATTTTATTGCTTGGTATTTTAAACACACTCCCAAGAGGAAGAGGAATTAATAAAGTTGCCAGCTGTGGTAGCGAGCAGGACCAACCTGTTACTAGAAGTTTGCCTTTGGCAAGTCCCCACCGCCAGTCTTTGCCTTCCTTCTTCCAAACACGGTGAGGTGTCTCCTTCCTGCTTCATTCCAGGAAGGCCTGGCTTCTGGCTAACTCTCGGAAAGGGGTAGGAGGAAGACTACTCCACCAGGGTAAATGTTTGAGAGAAGTTCAAGTGCTCTCTCTGCCCTAAGATTTGGATCTTAATAGGGGGACTGTTAAAACACTCTAAGAAATGACTCTAAACTCTGGAAATGGCAGGCACTTGCAAAGGGCAGAGAGGAGTTGTGTAAGAATAGGGGAAGGGGACCTGGCCGGCGTGGCTCAGTGGTTGAGCATCGACCTAGGAACCAGGAGGTCACGGTTCGGTTCCCAGTCAGGGCACATGCCCAGGTTGCGGGTTCGGTCCCCAGGGTAGGGCATGCAGGAGGCAGCCGATCAGTGATTCTCTCTCATCATTGATATTTTGATCTTTTTCTCCCTCTCCCTTCCTCTCTGAAATCAATAAAAGATATATTATTAAAAAAAAGAATAGGGGGTGGGAGCCGGGGGGGTCCCTCCACTGTCCCTCCAACCAAGTCAATGTGTGTGCCGGGATGTAGGGGCTGAACCACGTGGTCTTGGATAAGTAACGTCACCTTTCTGTTTCAGGAACTCATGTGGAAAGAGGGAATACATTTTACTAGTAAGTCACTATTTATTTTCAATCCTCACCCGAGGATATTTTTCCATAGAGAAAGTGAAAGAGAGAGGGAGAAAAACCTTGATGTGAGAGAGGCACAGCCATTGGTTGCCTCCCACAGGTGCCCTGACCAGGGACGGAAATCAAGAATACCTGCAACCAAGGTACATGCTCTTGAGCGGAATCGAACCCAGGATCCTTTAGTCCGCAGGCCAATGCTCTATCCACTGAGCCAAACCAGCTAGGGCCATTCTAAGTCCCTTTTAAATAAGAAGCACAAAAGCATTTGAGTCTCCAGTATTTGCTTAATTCAACACTGCTACTGGCTCTGTCAATAACAATGGAATTTAGAGGAAAATCCCTCCATTACAACTTAGCTAGAGTCGTAGGTGAAATTGTTTTCCCTTTCCTTGGACTTAGTACGGGAATGGGATCAGGAAACTATTTCCAGGAGTGGCCTGGCCCTCCTACCCCCGAGGACGTGGTGGGCTGTGGCTGTGGCTGTGGCTGTGGCTGTGGCTGAGAGCCCAGCCTGGAGCCACACACACTGACCTGGGCCTTGGAAAGCAGGAAACACGTGGCCTTTACGGACTCTGCTCAGCTCATGCGGGAGGCTCTGTGGCCCATAGTTCAGTACAGCGTCTGCTCTCTCCAATCTCACCCCATCCCCTATTTGCTTCTGCGGCTATTCAAGAAATACTGGCTGGTGCCAGTTGCTCCATGAAGTATGTACTAGTATATAATACATTCTCCTTCGTATCTATCCACACACACCCCTACTCACTAGGCCAGTGGTCGGCCAACTCATTCATCAACAGAGCCAAATATCAACAGTACAACGATTGACATTTCTTTGCAGAGCCAAATTTTTTAAACTTAAACTTCTTCTAACACCACTTCTTCAAAATAGACTCACCCAGGCCGTGGTATTTTGTGGAAGAGCCACACTCAAGGGGCCAAAGAGCCGCATGTGGCTCACGAGCCACAGTTTGCCGACCACTGCACTACGCTTATCTCACCCAAGGGACTAGCAGAGGTAGAGAGCGGGCTTTACAACTTTGCTAGGGGAGATCACACCCTGGGTTCTCCCTCCCTGCCCTCCCCGCCCAAATCAGTCCCCACTCCGCTTCCTTCTGAGTGTGTGCCCATGGCAAGTGCTCTGTGGACTGGTAGCTGATGAAAACGATGCTTTAGTGCCCATCCAATATGGGGCCATCGAAACCTTCATCATTCATGTGACCTCTGACCTGGGAAGGATCTTAGCAAAGCATCCGGTTCACAAAGCATTAACCCCCTTCCTTTCATAGATAGGGAAAGTGAGGCCCAGAGTATTGAAGTGTTTGTAAAAGGTCATCGTTGAGACAAAACTTGGAGTAAAACTTAAGGCACCTTGGCTCACAATCCAAACCATCTTTCAACCAGTTCCAGCTGAGTTTACACATGCAAAAAAACTTTGTTAAAGTTTTTGTGTTGTTGTTTGTTGTTTTGTTTTTTTAATCCTCACCTGAGGATATTTTTCCATTGATTTTTAGGGAGAGTGGAAGAGAGAGGAAAAGACAGAGGGAAACATCAATGTGAGAGAAACACATTGATTGGTTACCTCCTGCACAGCCCCCCGACCCGGGCCAGGATAGGGCGTGCAACCCAGGTACATGCCCTTGACCCGGAATCAAACCCAGACCCTTCAGTCTGCAGGCTGACGCCAAGGCAAGCACTTTTAATTTTCTAACTTTTGCTTCTCTGTATTTTATAAATTCTTCTATTTCTTCATAATCAATAAACAACAACAGTGGCGACTAATAAAAATTCGGGTTGTTCAAAGGGTTAATTGACAATGACAAACGCCAACCCCTAGAGATTTCCAACTCTGCTTCCCAGCAGTCCCGCCTTCACTTGGACTCTTCCTCATTCCTCAGCCTCACAGAGGTTTCAAGAAGCCCCACTCCATTGCAGTCCAGACCACGTCTCTGAGTCAGCATCCTAGACTTCAGCCTCTCTCTCCGCTTTTCATCCACTTGGGCTCATTGGAGATAAAGTGACTGACTGACCCACGGTTTCATTTGCCTTCAGGTTCAGCCCCAGGAAGCCAAGGCCCGGTTCTGTCCTTTGGATTTCAATACTGGCTCAGTTCACCCCTTTGGAATTACCACTTTCACCTAGTGCCTCCAGGTGAACTTCAGGGCCCTGCCTGAAAGACTGTCACCACTTGAGAAACCTCATTTGAATAGCAGAGATGCTGGCCCAAACCCAAACCTTATCTCTTACCCCTGAGAAAGGAGCTGTGCCAACATGCTAATCGCGAGATCTCTCCCTTGGCTGTTTTATCTCTCATCTACAACCCTTAACAAAATTCCTCTACAGTACTTTATTATTTGTAACTCTACAGTACCTTTAAGGCTAAAATATCGTATACCTTTTTTTTTTTTTTTTGGTCAGATCAGCAAAAATATATATTTTTGGTGTGCCGCAGAATTTCAGGAATTAGTGTGTGTGTGCACCATGAGATGAAAAAAGTTGGAAATGGCTGCTCTGGACATGTTTGTGAACATGTATGCATTTATGTCCTCTCAAAAAAACACTACCGTATTTTCCGGCGTATAAGACGACTGGGCGTATAGAAGATTTTCCTGGGTTAAAAAGTCGTCTTATATGCCGGGAAATACGGTATATGCTATGTATCCAGCTACTAAAAACTTTGAGAAAATCACGAGCTTTGCCTCTAAAGTATGGGAATACAGGAAAATGAAGGTGGTAGTGACATTTGGATCTAGTTCATTTTTATTTTATTTTATTTTATTTTATATATTTTATTGATTTTTTACAGAGAGGAAGGGAGAGAGATAGAGAGTTAGAAACATCGATGAGAGAGAAACATCGATGAGCTGCCTCCTGCACACCTCCTACTAGGGATGTGCCCGCAACCAAGGTACATGCCCTTGACTGGAATCGAACCTGGGACCTTTCAGTTCACAGGCAGATGCTCTATCCACTGAGCCAAACTGGTTAGGGCTAGTTCATTTTTAAACCCAGATCAAAGATGGCTACTACTACCAGAAAAATGTTAGCCAGCACGTTCTAGAAAATTCATTTTAGGGCTTTGGAAACATTCAGGGGGATTGCGGGAATCTCTGAGAAGCATGTGCTATAACTTAATTTTTTTTTAACTTTTGCAAATTTTCTGACATTGCGTTTAATTGTGTTTGTTTCTGAGACTGCAACAATAGATATTTGAAATTTTAAATATGTCTTCATCTCTAATATGTGCTAGGAACTTTGTTATTATAAGCGAGTTAAAGTTGAATAAGACTTGGCGCAGTGCCTGGCAAATTATAGAGAGACAATCAATAATTATTCAATGAATGAATGACTGATACCTGGGCTTATTCATGTAAGATTGTGTGGACCAATAAAAGGGGTTCTTTGGAAAGGAACCTCACAAGGTGATCTGATCATAAGTTACTAACGGCAGGCCATGGTGGGTAGTCACGCCCAGGCCTATAACTTGTTTAGTGAAAGATTTTAAACCAGCCTGTCCATGGTTCTTTGCATCTAGTTTAAGTCACCTTTGAAATGGCAGAAATAATACCTCGCAAGGAGGATGATAACCCTCCAGAGAGCACATAATCTTGTTGACTAGCCTGTAATCCAACCCCCACCTTGCTTTCTCCAACCTTCCTTACTTTCCCTCCTTAATTTCAAATGCATAAAAGAAGCTGCAAAACTGTTCTTGTCTGGAGCATTTGAGATCTTGCTCCCTGGCTCAAATAATCCCCTTACAATTCTCTACATGTTTGGATGTTTCTTACTCGGTAATTCAAAGTGTTAGCCAACCCTATTAGTAATAGAGTTCCAATATTTATACAGCAGGTTCCTGGAAGTCACACAAGCCACATAATTCCTTGTAGAAGATATTCTAACTATAGACTTTGGTCAACTAAGGCTTAATGAATATGAATGTCTGTGATAAAATATCTTAATATACTAATAACTAGAGGCCTGATGCATGAAATTCATGCAAGGAGCTCAGCCCTCACAGGCCCAGCTTTGTCTGGAAGGTCGTCCGGATGGTCATTCTGCTGTTCGGTCTAATTAGCATATTAGCTCTTTATTATATAGGATGTAATGGGACAATCAGTGGGTCGGTGATGCCTGTCACTACTTGAGCCAATTAAACAGAGACAGGGTTGAATCATATACCAGTATGAGCGTTTATTCCAATACGGCCGGCAGCATGGGGGAGCAGCAGGTCAGCCACAAAAATCTGCTCTGCCCCCCGCCATAAGCCAGCTGCTTATATTGGGTAGAAGGACAAAGATTACATGGGGAATTAGGCAAAGGTATGCCAAATGGGCAGTTTACAGGTCTGGAGCTTTGCAAAGGCCTGCAGGCTTGCAAAGGCCGGGGGTCTTCAAAGGGCTGGCGGCTCTGGTTTCTGCAACAAGGTGGTTAATCTTTCCATGGTAACAGGCAGCTCCAAATGGGGAGGTTGGGCTGCATTTCCAGGTGAGCTCCCAGCCAGGTTAGAATGTGTCTTCTTTAATCAGCTTACAATTCTAGTTGGTCCCCAACATTCTATTTCTGCCCCTATCAATAATAATAGTAATAATAGCTAGCATTTATCAAATGCTGACTTCTTGGGAAGTCTAGTTCTGGATGTTTTCCTGTATATCTCATTGAGTCCTCACAGTCCATATTGTTGTTGTTATTGTTGTTACAGAGGAGGAGACGACAGCACAGATGGGTTAAGTATGTTCCCAGCACCCAGAGCTAGAAAGTGTTGAAGGCAGGAACCAAATCAGAATTCAGATGTCAGGCTTCTAAGCTGCTTTGCCTGTGCTATGCTATTTGTAAAAATGTGAGGCCCTATCGGGTCTGGCTTAATGGATGCAGCATCAGCCGGTGGACTGAAGGGTCTTGGGTTCGATTCTGGTCAAGGGCACATGCCCGGGTTGGGGGCTCGATCCCCAGTGTGGGGCATGCAGGAGGCAGCCGATCCACGATTCTCTCTCATCATTGATGTTTCTATCTCTCCCTTTCCCTCTCCCTTCCTCTGTGAAATCAATAAAAATATATATTTTTAAAAAGTAGAAGGGCATGTCTATGGAATCTTAGGGTCGCTTTTAAGTTTGAACTTCCAATGACTCTAGGTAGGAAACCAAACTAAATGCTAGAATTCAGTGCACTCCTCATTTTTATTCAGAAACCATGGGAGGCTCTTCATCAGCTCATGGAATCACACAAAAGCCTTTCCTGGTTTTGCCTGGATCATTTGTGCGATTCGTTTTCAGAGACACCCACTCGCCCAGGTTGAAAGAAAATTTCTCTCTCGCAGGAAGATGGAGTTTTAACATCCCGATGTTTGCCTGCTGGCTACTCTGCTGCTGTATTATGGTATCGTGTAATTTGGACTTAAATTTAAAATTACAGTGTAGGTTGCAGCTGCAGCCTGGAGCTTGGTACAAAGCCTGCCGCCCAGGCCCTTTTCTGCATGATATCATCGCCTTTGGAATTGCAGACAGCTTCACTCTTACTTGACACAGGTGACAAAATAGCAAAACGGAACAATGGACGCTGGCAACAGTGAGGTCTTGGTGTGGAGAAATCAACAACCAGCCTCAGGTGGGCAGATGTCCTTATGCACCAGGAACAGAAACATCCCTGGGCCCCTGCAAGGGCAGCTGTTGCTCATTAAAAAGAGTCCAGCCCAGCCGGCGTGGTTCAGTGGTTGAGCATGGACCTATGAACCAGGAGGTCATGGTTTGATTCCTAGTCAGGGCACATGCCAGGGTTGTGGGCTTAATCCTCAGTGGGGGGTGTGCAGGAGGCAGCTGGTCCATGATTCTCTCTCATCACTGATGTTTCTATCCCTCTCTCCCTCACCCTTCCTCTCTGAAACAAATACAAATATATTAGAAGAAGAAGAAGAAGAAGAAGAAGAAGAAGAAGAAGAAGAAGAAGAAGAAAAAGAAGAAGAAAAAGAAGAAGAAGAAGAAGAAGAAGAAGAAGAAGAAGAAGAAGAACAACAACAACAACAACAACAACAACAACAGAACAACAACTTGTGAACCTTGAACTTCCTGCTTGGAGAGGAAGTCTGCCTCTGATTTTCTGATGACTATCCCCTTTTTACCCACCTTTCAGCAGACTGTGGAGACTTTCCAGATCTTTCTTTCACCCTACACCTATCCCGCTTTCTTAGCAGCCTAGCAGGAGACAGGGAAACCCACTAGTGTTTTTACAATCCATTGAAGGTATGTCAAGCCAGACATTCACTGCTGAATTTCCACATAATTCCAGGGTTTGGGGGAGGAACAAATGTCAGATTTTTGGCAAATATTTTTGGTTTAGTCCCCAAATAGCAAGGCCATTAAAAAGTTAAAATATGTTCTTTTGTGTCTCGGGTGGGTATAAGGAATCCTTAGTCTCTAAAAATTCCTTACTGTGTAGCTCGTGGTTTACTGCCCTCAGCGGCTCCTCCCACTGCGTCTCCACAGGGATCTGAGCAGTGACCTGTGGATGAGGCCACAGAAATCCAGCTACACTCGTTTTTCTCTGGATCAGGAAATGAGGCCCTAGTCTAGCAAAGAATAGATGACTCAAGATGGGAGTGGGGAGGTGGCAGCAAATTGAGAGAAACGAAGAAGTTTTCTATTGACAGACACAAGATTTATCAATGTAAGGACTAGTTATCCTTTTAACCCCATGTAGATTCCTATCTGGTTGGGGTAATGTGGACTTTTTTTGATGCAAAGTAATATAGATAGGATTGAGTTTTGTTTTGTTTTGTTTTTATTAATCTTCTCCTGAGGACATTTTTTCCATTGCTTTTCAGAGAGAGTGGAAGGGAGGGAGGGAGGAGGAGGAGGAGAAAGAGAGAAAACACGGATGTGAGGGAGACACATGGACTGGTTGCCTCCCACAGGTTGTCCCCAGTGGGGTGGAGAGTGAACCCGCAAGTATGTGCCCTTGACCTGGAATCGAAACCGAGACCCTTCGTTCCATGGCTCAGTGGTTGAGCCTCGACCTGTGAACCAGGAGGTCGCAGTTTGATTCCTGGTCAGGGTGGGGCATGCAGGAGGCAGCCAATTAATTACTCTTTCTCATCATTGATGTTTCTATCTCCCTCTCCCTTCCTTTCTGAAATCAATATATATATATTTACAACAAGCTATACACTTTTGAGTTTTGTAGCAGGCAAATGTATTTCTTCCTCAAAAAGTTAAATTTACCAGTAAATCCTAACAATGCTAAACCTTAGAAGAATGAAAATACTTTTCAGTGTCGTTATGGCTAAACTAGCAAAGCAAGTTGGCGCTCTTGCCAAAAGCTATAAAAAATATAATATCTTTCCTTTTTTTCCCCCGAGTCCACTCGTCTCGTATGTAAAATGAAAGTGTTTCATTTAATGTCGAAAGTCTCTCCTCTTTCCTACTGATGTAACTTGAATTCCTTGTGGGTGAATAACAGATTTTCAAGTCTGAGTGGAGAAGTAAATCCTTCCTTAAACTCTTGTTACTCTGGAAAGATGCTTTACAAATGCATATATTTCCAGTGTTTCTAAATGAAAAAATGTAAGAGATAAAGAAACCTAGGAAGAAGGGAAACAAATCCATTGCATTATTTCCAGTGCATTAGCAGAGATCACTAGAAGGCAAGGGATCTTGATAAAAAGATACCCTTCAAATGTCATTTTCTGACGATTTTCTTGACCCATCCACCACTCACTCCTGCCCCAGAAGAACGAATAGTTTGTGTCTCTGTGTCAGCAAGCTTTGTCCGTGTCTGCCCAATGGCACTCATACATCTTTAATGCAATCATTGATCTATACATCTCTCTCCTCTGCGGGCCTGGGTTTCCATGGTGTTGCAACACTAGGCCCTGGATTGTGCTTGACATTTCATCAAATGTCAAAGCATCGTTAATGAATTAATCTACACTCTATTTTTTCAGAATCTAGCTTAATAAGATGAATAAAACACTAGCAAAGGAAACTCTTTTGTTTCATGACACTCTAAATTCCAATGCTGACATTTGCAAAAATTCCATTTCATTGTTCTATCTATATCCTTTTCCCTTCCTTCCTTCCTTCCTTCCTTCCTTCCTTCCTTCCTTCCTTCCTTCCTTCCTTCCTTCCTTCCTTCCTTCCTCTCTCTCTCTCTCTCTCTCTCTCTCTTTCTTTCTTTCTTTCTTCTTTCTTTCTTATAATAGTTTATTGATTTTTAGAGAGGGAGAGAAGAGAGAAAATCCCACACTCCCGCCACTGGGGACCCAGCCCATAACCCAGGCATGTGCCCAGGACTCGAACCAGCAACCTTTTGGTGCATAGGACGACGCCCAAGCAACTGAGCCATACCAGCCAGGGCCCTATATTCTTTTCTTTTCCAACTGTTTTTGTTTTTGCTGAATAACCATGGGGAATAAATGTCACTGATGTATTATTAATATTTTTCAAAATAAAAAATTAATATTTTACTCTTCTGTTTTATCTAAGTTACATACACACAGAGCTACTCTTTAATAGTGAATGAAAAGCATCGCTCCTCTGTCCTCACTCATCCTACATAGTCTGTCTTCCCAGAGGGGACCATTTTCACATCTTTCAGCTGTTTCTTCTGGTCTGTCATTCCACATTGCGCACAAAACAAGAAAAACAAAGCAGAGGCAAAACCCTGATTATTTTGCTGTGTCTTAATTATTCAGTTTTAGGTATTATTTGTTCATTTCTTTTTAAATTTTCTTTTTCACTTGTATTTTACAGTTGACATTCAATATTATTTTATATTAGTTTCAGGTGTACAGCATAGTGGCTAGACTATCATACACTTTACACAGTGTTTCCCCGATATTTCCAGGACCCACCTGGCACCATAGTTATTGCTGACTATATTGTCTGTGCTGTACTTTACATCCCCAGGACTATTCTGTAACTGCCAATCTGTACTTCTTAATCTCTTTACCTTTTCCCCTCTGTCAGCCATCAGTCTGTTCTCTGTATCTGAGTCTATCCATTTTGTTTGTCCCTTTATTTTGTTCTTTAGATTCAAATATAAGTGAAATCATATATCTGTTCATTTTTTCCCTTTTTAAATATATATATATGTGTGTGTATATATATATATATATATATATATATATATAGTCTAAAGTTTTACATATGTCTCTTTTTTCCCCGCTTGACCCACCCCCCCGCAGCCATTCCCACCCCGGGCAAGTCCCCACCGCCCCAGTGCCTGTGTCCATTGGTTAGGCTAATATGCATGCATACAAGTCCTTTGGTTGCTCTCTAACCACCCCTCCCCTGCCATTTGTCTGTGGATCTTTTCTTGTTCATCAAATTATGTTGATCATTATATCCCACATATGAGTGAGATCATGTGATATTTATCTTTCTCCCACTGGCTTATTTCACTTAGCACAGTGGTCGGCAAACTCATTAGTCAACAGAGCCAAATATCAACAGGACAATGATTGAAATTTCTTTTGAGAGCCAAATTTTTTAAACTTCAACTTCTTCTAATGTCACTTCTTCAAAATAGACTCGCCCAGGCCGTGGTATTTTGTGGAAGAGCCACACTCAAGGGACCAAAGAGCCGCATGTGGCTCGCGAGCCGCAGTTTGCCGACCACAGGCTTAGCATAATGCTCTCCAGTTCCATCCATGCTGTTGCAAATGGTAAAAGTTCCTTCTTTTTTACTGCTGCATAGTATTCCATTGTATAGATATACCACCGTTTTTTAATCCACTCATCTGCTGATGGGCACTTAGGTTGTTTCCAAATCTTAGCTATTATAAATTGTGCTGCTATGAACATAATAGGGGTGCATATGTCCTTTCTGATTGGTGATTCTGGTTTCTTGGGATATAGTCCTAGAAGTGGGATCACTGGGTCAAATGGGAGTTCCATTTTTAGTTTTTTGAGGAAAGTCCATACTGTTCTCCACAGTGGCTGCACCAGCCTGCATTCCCACCAGCAGTGCACGAGGGTTCCTTTTTCTCCACATTCTCGCCAGCACTTGTTGTTTGTTGATGTGTTGATGATAAGCCATTCTGACAGGTGTGAGATGGTACCTCATTGTTGTTTTGATTTGCATCTTTCAAATGATTAGTGACTTTGAGCATGTTTTCATATGTCTCTTGGCCTTCTGTATGTCCTCTTTCGAAAAGTGTCTATTTAGGTCCGTCGCCGATTTTTTGATTGGATTGTTTATCTTCCTTTTGTTAAGTTGTATGAGTTCTCTGTAAATGTTGGAGATTAAACCCTCATCTGAAATATCATTGGCAAGTATGTTCTCCCATGCAGTGGGCTTTCTTGTTGTTGTGTTGATGGTTTCCTTTGCTGTGCAGAAGCTTTTTATTTTGATGTAGTCCCATTTGTTTATTTTCTCCTTAGTCTCCATTGCCCTAGGAACTGTGTTGGTAAAGATATTGCTACAACATATGTCTGCTATTTTGCTGCCAATGGAGTTTTGTAGGATTTTTATGGTTTCCCATCTTATGTTTAAGTACTTTAGCCATTTTGAGTTTGTTTTTGTGTATGGTGTAAGTTGGTGGTCTAGTTTCACTTTTTTGCATGTAGCTGACCAAATTTCCCAGCACCATTTACTGAAGAGACTGTCTTGACTCCGTTGTATGCTCTTGCCTCCTTTGTTCATTTCTTTTTTTTTAATTTTTAAAAATTTTTATTGGTTTCAGAGAGAAAGGGAGAGGGAGAAAAAGATAGAAACATCAATGATGAGAGAGAATCATTGATCAGCTGCCTCCTGCACACCCCACCACTGGGGATCAAGCCCGCAATCCTGGCATGTGCCCTTGACCGGAATCGAACCCAGGACTCCTCAGTCCGCAGGCCGACGCTCTATCCACTGAGCCAAACTGGCTAGGGACTTTGTTCATTTCTTAATAAGGAAATCCTCTACTCCTACTCCATCCTCCTACTATAATTACATGAAAATTTTTTATCCATAAGTATTCAGTGTTTATATTTTTATGATTATGTAAACAGTATTTATAGATATAATTGCATCTCCTTCCTATAATGGTTATTTCCAGAGTTAATAATTGCCTTCTTTTACTGGTTTGGTTTTTATTTTTGAGAGAGAAAGAGAGAGAGAGAGAGAGAGAGAGAGAGAGATATTTTGAGATTTTGAAGCCAACTGGGGAAAATTTGATTGTAGACTAGGTATATATTGGGTATTAATTTTCTTTAGCATGAATGACACTGTGGTTGTATATAAGAAAATGTCTGTATTTTTTAGAGATGCATATGGAAATATTTAGAGGTAATATAACATTTGTGATTTGTTTCAAATACTTTAGCAAAGAGAAAAAGGGATATATAAATCAAGTGTGGCAAAATTTGGTAACTGTTGAATCCGGGTCGAGAGTACAATTCGCTCTACTTTGCATATCTTTGAAATTTTTCCTAATTAAAGTTGTGTCTCTTGCTGGGGTTTCAATAGAACCACATTTATCCAAAGCTCACCAGTAAAGTTTAGATTTGCAAGGAGTGACTATGATGTGGAAAATATATTGTTAATTAGAAATGTTTATTGCCGAATAACCACACAGACATATGGATTAGGAATACAGAAATGTAAGCTCTTTTTTTAAAAAAATATTTTTATTGATTTCAGAGAGAGAGGGAGGAAGAGAGAGATAGAATCTTCAATGATGAAAGAGAATCATTGATCAGCTGCCTCCTGCATGCCCCACACTGGGGATTGAGCTTGCAACCCGGGCATGTGCCCTGACCAGGAACCTAACCCTGACCTCCTGGTTCATAGATTGGGCTCAACCACTGAGCCACTCCAGCTGGGCCAGAAATGTAAGCTCTTAATTTCAGTTTTGCCGCCACTACAATACATCCGGGGCATCATGGATAAAACAGGACTTGGTATTCTCAGCAAAATGATCTTTGGGGCCTTTTCTGCTCAAAGCTTCTTAACTATAGAGAATTCCATCTACTGTACTTGCCTCAGTTTAAAAAATTCTCCTCTGGGCATAGAAACAGATGCCAAATGGCAGACAGAGGATGTCAGAGAATTGCAGACACTTAGACGCCAACGGTACCTTGCAAGTCGTGTAGCTCACATTCCTCCCCAGCGCAAGAGCCTTCCCTGCAGCAGATGGCCATCCAGACTTGAATTCTTCCAGAAACGATTACCTCACTCTTTGGTGAAGCTGCCTATTCCTTTAGCGGACACTTTGATCCTTAGATTAAACTCATAAATTATATTTTCCTTTAATTGCCTAGACATGGGCACTTTCTCATTTTGGATAATGAACACCACATTTTAATACGCTAAAGAATTTTCAAAGCATTGAATTTAAAGTAATGACAGAGAAAAATTCTTTTCAATGCTAAGACACGAATTCTATCTGTACAAAGTTGGTCAAGGTCTGCTTTCTTCTGATGGTTTCCTCTCTCTTCTACCATTTTCTTTATCCCCCCCCCCCCCCACTCTCCTATCTTTGTCAATTTCTGAAGTATCTATAAGCAAGGCGTGGATTTAAAATTACATTCACACAAATTCCATTGAGAGTGCTGTATCCAGTCTATGTTCTCCGTATATAGCCTTCTGTTTGGGCCAAGACCATAGTCCATTCATTCTGGTTTTATTTTTATTTTTTTAAAATATCTTTTTATTGATTTCAGAGAGGAAGGGAGAGGGAGGGAGAGAGACAGAAACATCAATGATGAGAGAGAATCATGGATCTGCTGCCTCCTGCATGCCCCCACATTGGGGATTGAGCCCGCAATCCAGGTATGTGCCCCGACCGGGAATCGAACCCAGGACCCCTGGTTCCATGGGATGACACTCAATCCACTGAGCCACTATAGCCAGGCATTCATTCTGTTTTTAGAATGTGAAATTCTCTTTTCTCTCCAAATTCTGGATCCCCCCCTCATTCATTGGATAACCTTTTTCATTCTTTGCCTGCTTGTCCTTTGGATTGGAAGCCTGGGTTTCTCAGTTCAGTATTTTCCATGAGGATCAAGCAGGCATTAGAAATTTCTGTCTATAATTGATAGTTGTTATAAACTTAACACTTTTAGAGAAATGTGTGAAGCAAACCATTGGGTCTTTTGTAGCTTCTTTTGGTCATTTCTCAGCCTTTGCCCCTATGAATGAAATAGGTTAAGGACTAAGTTCTGACTGCTCATGCAAAACCTATATACATATATTTTTAAAATAATAATTTTATTTTTTAAAAAATTTTAGAGATTTTTAAGTGTTTTTATTGATTTTTTAGAGAGAGAGGAAGAGAGAGAGAAACATCATTGATGAGAGAGAATCATGGATCAGCTGCCTCCTGCATGCCCCCTACTGGGGGTTGAGCCCACAACTAGGGCAAGTGCCCTGACCAGGAATTGAACCGGGGACTTCTTTGTTCATGGGTGAATGCTCAACCACTGAGCCCCACCAGCTGGACAAAACTTACATATTTGTTTAACATTGAAGGTCAAGCTCAGTATAAAATGTCCCCGAATAGAGCAGATAACACTGATTTTGTGGGTTCCTCTAGTGCTAAGTGGTCCATAGTTTAGGGTTCGGCCATCCATTGATTTGTAGGTTAGAATAGTCCAGAACCATTTGCTGAGGGAGATAGTGATCCGTTCCGCAGACATGCTCTTCATTTGTCTTCTCAATGTAATGGCTATGTGGACATTCATCCAAACATCTGTCTTCAGTTGGCATTTTAAATGTCCAAAAATGACCTAAACTCTGTCCTCTCTTGTATGGTTGAGACATATAGATGATCCCCTAATTAGCATCAGAAAATGTCTGGCACTGTGTTCCCATCAGGGACATTAACCTTGAACAATCTGCTCTGCAAACCTTATCAAAAGCACATTGACATGAAATAGTATTATTGGAGGATTGCTTAAAGGAAATGAAGTCTGTCCTCAGGTATTCTAAAATGTCCCTTAGACCAAGCCAATCTGTTAGCAAGCTTTGTACCTGTCCTTCATTGCTTCAACCCTGCACAGATCACTTAGTGAATTTCCTTCTACCTTATGTATTTACTAGAGGCCCGGTGAATGAATTTGTGCACAGGTGGGGTTCGGCCAGGCCCTGCCCCCCATGGGGGCCAAATAGGCCAGGCCAGTGGGGGTGAAGGGATGTGGAAGGTTGGCTGGCAGGCCCCACACCTGATCGGGGTGGAGGGGGTGATCAGGAGTGGGGCCTGCCAGGGGAGGGGCCGCCCCCTGATGAGGGGGGGGTTGGCCAGCCGCAGTGTGTGTCATAGCGACCAGTCATTCTGGTCATTCTGGTGTTCTGGTCGCTTGGCTTTTATATATATATAGATTCTATAATGAAGGACCCTTCTAAGAAACAGCCTTATGAAATTCATTTTAAAAAAATATGATTATTGATTTTTAGAGAGATAGGAAGGGAGAAAGAGAGAGAGAGCTAGAAATATTGATGAGAGAGAATCATGGATCGGCTGCCTCCTGCAGAGTCCTCACTGGAGCCTGGCCATGTGTCCTGACCAGATATCAAACCAGCGACCTCTTGGTGCATGGGTTGATGCTCAACCACTGAGCCACACCAGCCGGGCATGAAATTCATTTTTATATGCTGCATAAAAGTTGTCAAAGATGCTTTACATACTTTTGAAAGTGTGGTCCCACGAACAGAAGTGTTTTGAAAAAAATATTTTTATTGATTTCCGAGAGAGGGAGAGAAACATCAATGATGAGAGAGAATCATTGATTTGCTGCCTCCTGCACGCCGTCCACTGGGGATCAAACCCGCAACCCAGGCATGTGCCCTGACTGGGAATCGAACCATGACCTCCTGGTTCATGGGTTGACACTATCGCTGAGCCACACTGGCCAGGCAAGCAGTTTTGACCTCACCTGGGAGTTTGTTAAAAACAGAATCTTGGGCTGCACCCCAGAAGTGTCCGATCACAATCTGCCTTTTAACAAGACTCCCAGGTGACTTGAAAGTTTGAGACGTGCTGCCTTAAACTACATTCCTTTTGGCCAGAAGCTCAGGGAAAAACAGTAACGAAACACTCATATTTCAGAATCTAATAAAGCTTGGTTCCCTCCAAACTCTTCTGACCCTTTAGCTTATTGTTTTTCTACTCTTGTTTTCCTTTCACCTAATTATTTCAACTGTGGTATGAGTTTATAGTAGTGATTCAGTTACCTGGTGCTGTGTATCAAACCAGCCCCAGACTTAGTGGCTGAAAACCACATCCATGTTGATTTCGCTCACAGACCTGGGTTCGGCCAGGGCTTGGCAGGGCAGCTGGTCTCCGCTCCACCTGGCAGCTGCTGGCCCTGCACCAAGGCTGGCGGCTGGGAACATCGGAAGGTTTGCTCACTCATTTGTGTGGAATTTAATGTGGCTGTTAGATGGGAAGACAGAAGCAGCTGGGATTATGGCCAGAACACCTCCGTGTTGCCTCTCCATATGGCCAGCATGGTGGCTGGGTACATATCCCAAGAAAAGGATTCATCTTTTTTGTTGTTGTTGTTAATCCTCACCCAAGGACATTTTCCCGCTGATTCTCAGGGAGAATGGAAGAGAGAGGAGAAGACAGAGAGAAACATCGATATGAGAGAAACACATCTATTGGTTGCCTCCTGCTCACACCCAGACCAGGGCCCGGGCCAGGAAGGAGCCTGCAACCGGAATCAAACCCGGGACCCTTCAGTCTGTAGGCCAATGCTCTATCCACTGAGCTAAACTGGCTAGGGCAAAAGAATTCATCTGAAAAGCGATTATTGCCTTTTATGATCTTGCCTTGGGGGTCAGGCAGCATCACTTCTGCCACATTCTTTCCTAAGGGTGGTCACCTCGTTCTTCTCAAGAAGGGAGATAGATTTCACCTTTCTTTTCTTTCTTTCTTTCTTTTTAATATATTTTCTTGATTTTTTACAGAGAGGAAGAGAGAGGGATAGAGAGTTAGAAACATCGATGAGAGAGAAACATCGATCAGCTGCCTCTTGCACACCCCCCACTGGGGATGTGCCCGCAACCAAGGTACATGCCCTTGACCAGAATCGAACCTGGGACCCTTGAGTCCACAGGCTGACGCTCTATCCACTGAGCCAAACTGGTTTCGGCATCACCTTTCAGTGTGGGAATGGTTTGATTCTGGAAGGGATGAGAAATATCGCTGTGGCTGTTTTTAAGAAAATAAAATTTGCTACCACCACCACTCATATTTTTAAGTTATTTTAAATTGTTTTTGGCCCTGCTGGCGTGGCTCAGTGGTTGAGCGTCGACCTATGAACCAGGAGGTCACCATTCAATTCCCAGTCAGGGCACATGCCTGGGTTGTGGGCTCAATCCCCAGTGTGGGGCGTGCAGGAGGCAGCCAATCAATGATTCTCTCTCATCATTGATGTTTCTCTCTCTCCCTCTCCCTTCTTCTCTGAAATCAATAAAAATATATTAAAAAATTGTTTTGGAAGAGAGTGGGGGTATAAATTAATAATTAATAAATTAAAGATATTTATTAGAATTAACTAGTTTTTGGTTGTGTGGTATGTGTTTTTTGACAGTCCACTGTACATCTTTCTATTAAATTAAATAGCCTGGAAAGAGTTAAAGTTGATATGGAACTTGGCCTCTTGCTCCTGATGTTTGAGGCTAATCTGATTCCATCAGGTTCTACCCAATATATTATTTTGAATGGAAATTAGGGACCAGAGTGTCTGCTTCAGAGTC
Source organism: Eptesicus fuscus (assembly GCF_027574615.1). NCBI lineage: Eukaryota > Metazoa > Chordata > Mammalia > Chiroptera > Vespertilionidae > Eptesicus > Eptesicus fuscus. The sequence goes on from NC_072473.1 coordinate 5,321,758, forward strand.
TCTAGTTTAAAGCACATACCGATCATCTGGGGGAGGGTGTCTTATTAAATGCAGATTCTGATGCGGTGAGGCTGGGGCAGGGCCTGAGACTCTGCATTGCTAACAAGCCGCCTGGTGTTGCTGATGCCGCTGGGCGATGGACCACACCTTGAGCATCAAGGCATTAGGTTGAAGCATGTCTAAGATGCATGGCCATGGGAATCTTATTTGCCAGGACCACTGCCCTCTCCCTAGGTGGGAACCATGCGGCAGGAAGTATTTAGGAGACTGAGATCGATGGCTTCTTGAACTTCGAGGGCAAACCAGACAGCAGCCCATTGGAGATGGCTGATTCTCCCTAAGTCTACCCAGCAGATGAGCTTCTAGCTTCTTCTGCTGACCCTGAAGCCTCCTATTTGGACCCAGGTCCAGGGGATGGAGACTGGCAAGAAATCCACATGTTGCCTGGCTGGTGTGGCTCAGTGGCTGAGTGTTGACCTGTGAACCAGGAGGTCACGGTTCGATTCCTGGTCAGGGCATATGCCAGGGTTGCGGGCTCGGTCCTCAGTGTGGGGCGTGCAGGAGGCAGCCAATCCATGATTCTCTCTCATCACTGATGTTTCTATCCCTCTCTCCCTCTCCCTTCCTCTCTGAAATCCATACAAGTATATTTTAAAAAATAGAAAGAAAAGATTCTTATGCATATTGAAGTTTTGAGAATTGGACCAGCAGCTCTCTGAAAATACTGGTCTTTTCAGTAGAGCCATCTTATCCCTTTTATTCTTTCCTCGAATCCCACTGACCCTGCCTTTAAAGATTTCCCCTCTGCCTGGGGCTGTGTTACTGTCCCACTATATTGCATACATACTATATATGTCTGAGAGGCAACTGATCTGTTCCCAAGTCATTCAGGATCTCAAAAACCCAGTAGATGTGGGTAGGATTTCTATGTTGTATAAGTTTTCATTTTTTGCACAGTCATCTGATATAATGAGGCAAGAGTGCTGACCCTGTGCTCAAAAGATCTGGATGGATCTCTTGGTGCAGTGAGCTTGGCCACTTATTGCTATACAGCAAGCATGTCAAACTCATGGCCCGCGGGCCACATGTGGCCCACAATGAATATTTTTGTGGCCCAGCCAATATAATGGTATGTAAGAAATGTTTTAATAAAAATTTCATAACTTAATTTTACAATATCCTGTTATACATCATTATTAATAACAAAACTACAACATTTGCTAATGACTAATGACTATAATCGTGTTGCATTCATTTCCCTTACGCGCCTTAAGCACAGGTGCACAATTTCTCCCCACCAATACCAGCAGCGAATATTTTAGCAGCCAATGGCCACGTCATTAGTCTTGGACTGACTTGTTTGGTGTGCACAACAGGAAATATTTCGCTTTCAGAGAACAAGAAAAATAGGTTTATTTGCATTACACTTATTAATTTGTGCAGTTATTCAGTGTCTGGTAAGTTAATGTTCAAGAAAAAAATATTTTTATTAAAATGTTCTATTATTTTATGTTCACAATGACTCATTTATTTCCGCCCTTTGTTTTCAGCATGTCTTTATTGAAATATACCTACGTTTCTATGAAAATGGAACTTTGGTTTTTTGCAGCCCACAGACACTTAAACCTTGTTTATTTGGCCCGTGTCAGCCTTTGGGTTTGACATGCTTGTCTTAGGGTGTCTTGGCTACAATACATCCCAAGAGTCAGCCCTTCAGGGGAAAGGAAGGCTCACCAAGTCAGGTCACGTGGCAAGCACCTGTTCCCGCTGCAGGAAGGCGCAGTGACAGCCTGCCCATGAGCGCTTGCGCTTGGCCAGTGACGAGCACAGAAGTGGCCCAGAGCACTCTTCTCCTGACCCATTTCCGAGGAAAGTCCGAACATCCAGGGAGTTCCAGAACTGATGGAGTCCAGAGCAGTTCCCATTCGCCGTCACCACCCCAGAACCAGGGGAAACTGGGGACCACTCTGTGTGATCAAGGTCACTTCAGGGAGCTGCAGTTTCTTCGCTCTCACAAGAAGAAATGTACATTAGGAAAGGGAGGCTTGTATCAGAGATGAGTCCCAACACCGCTTCCACTGGCTTGACCGGCAGATGCATAAGTCAAGTTCTAGTTCTAGCTATGAATTCGAGCATTGAGACAATGCTACTTGGCTGATTGTCCTGGCATCACTTCCCAGCACATATGGAAATGTTCCTGTGGATGTGAGAGCATTGGAGGCTGTAGGTCTTATTCCAATAACAGTTGTTCCTCTTCTCGTTCCTGCTGTCTCTATAGGATACCTCTGTAGTCCTCTTCAGTTTTTACCAAGTGAAATGATGGTAGATTCATGTCAGAGACCTTCTTTTGTTGTTGTGAATCCTCACTTGAGGATATTTTTTCCACTGCTTTTTCAGGAAGAGAGGATGGGAGGGAGGGTGAGAGAGAGAGAGAGAGAGAGAGAGATGTGAGAGAGACACATCGATGGGTTGCCTCCCACACATGCCCAACTCGGGGTGGGGAGTGAACCTGCAACCCAGCCCTTGACTGGGAATTGAACCCGAGACCCTTCAGAGGCTCTAACCACTGACCCTCACCAGCCAGGACTGTAGAAGACTTAAAATTTTTTTATTGATTGCTTTGAGAGAGAGAGAGAGAGAGAGAGAGAGAGAGAGAGAGAGAGGGAGAGAGAGGGAGAGAGAGATGGGCTGGAGGGAGGGAGAGAGAAACATCGATTTATTGTTCTACTTATTTATGCATTCATTGGTTGATTCTTGTAAGTGCCCTGACTGGGGATCAAACCCACAAACTTGGCTGTGAACCTAAAACTTCTCTAAAAAAATAGTAAATTTGTAAAAAGGTTGCAGAAGAAAGATTTAGTAGAATCAACTTCACATCTGCTGTTTTCCACTGTGCTTACCTCCATGTGTGATGAGCCAGGCCCCTGGACACACCTCCATTTGCAACCCTCTTTCTCATCCCACCTCTTTATTTTAGAGAGGAGGGAGGAGGAAGGTCATTGGCCAATTTGCTCAAGGTTCAATGGGGGACCCAGGTCTGGGATCCAGGCCTGTGATAGTGATCACAATCAGGAGTGAGTTAGGATATACACGCTGGTACCCTCTAGTGCATCAGGTAAAGCCATGTTACTCATTCATTCATTCATTCATTCTTCCAGTGTTCCTTCTCCACACAGAGCATTCTTATTTGCACACACACAATTAAATACTTAGATACAGAAATCAAAGGTTCTCATGTATTACCTACTTACAGCATTGGACCCATGACATTGTTTGGCCCATGATATTTATTTTTTAAAATATATTTTATTGACTTCAGAGAGGAAGGGAGAGAAGAGAGAGAGATAGACACATCAGTGATGAGAGAGAATCATTGATCTCTGCCTCCTGCACGCCCCTGATTGGGGATTGAGTCTGCAACTGGGAATGTGCCCTGACCGGGAATGGAACCGTGACCTCCTGCTTCATAGGTTGATGCTCAACCACTGAGCCACGTAGGCTGGGCCCATGATATTTTTTTAGCATCCCCTCCAAATGTTTACAGATGGAGATGCTCCAGCAGCAAGTTCTATTTTTGCAAGACCAAGTTGAAGCGTGGAGCTTGTGCGACCGGATGGCTCTTCTATCTATTGATTTGGAGTGAAAACAGCTGGCCCCTTAAGATGTCTACGCCACAGCCAAAGAAGTTTTGCACCATCTAGGGTGTTTTTCTTTTTTTGTCATCCTCATTGTAGCATTAAAAGAATTGTAAAAAACAAAAAACACACAAAAAAAACAAAAATAGAAGCAGGGAGCAACAATGAATCCACAAAACAGAACATTCAAAATAGTAAAGAGCAAAGAAAGATACTAAATTACCCTTGAATCCTGCCTCTCAGCGGGGGTTGGCGAACTATGGCCTGCATGCGAAATCCAGCCCACCATCCATTGTTACAAATAAAGTTTTATTAGAACACAGCCGCATCCATTCATATACATACGTTCTGTGGCTGTTTTCATGTTAAAATGGCAGTGTTGAGTAGTGGGGTAGGACCTTCTGGTTGGCAAAGTCTAAAATATTTACTATCCGGTCCTTTGCAGGAAAAGTTTGCCTAACCTGATCTTAATTAGGTATTAGGTTGTACCATATGAAATTGCCAACATTGGGCAGTTTGTTGTTGTTGTTGTTGGTTTTGTTAATCCTCATCTGATGATATTTTTCCCAATGATTTTTAGAGAGAGTGGAAGGAAGGAGCAGGAGAGAGAGAAAGAGACATCGATGTAGGAGAGACACATGGATTGGTTGCCTCCTGCACGCACCTTGACCAGGGTGGGGATTGAACCTGTAACCCAGGTACATGCCCCTGACCGAGAATCAAACCCGAGACCCTTCAGTTTGAGGGCCGATGCTCTATCTACTGAACCACACCGGCCAGGGCACATTGGGCAGTTTTGACCTACACATTCATATGGTTCATTCTAAAAAGCAAGCACTAATGATTCTCCTGAAAATGGCATTTCTTTATTTTCTTGTAAGCTAACACATGTAGTGACTTGTAGGGCTCAAAAACAGAATTTCACAATGGCTATGTTTATCAATAAAATCGCTTTTCATCTACAAAAAAAAAAAAAAAAGAAATAAAAATCATCTTGCTTTTTCCCAGAAAATGGACAAAGACTAGACTGCCTGCAAACAGAAATTTCTAGTGAAAGATTTTTGCAGCTCTCTAGCCATAGGTCCACCTTGCCCCACCTAGAAGGTCTCTCTCAGCTGCAGTCAGTCATTTGGGAGGATGTTGGATTAGCTCCCTCCTCCCTAGCCATCTTTAGCAAACACTTAAATGCCCATGCTTCACTTACAAGATGGCACTAACAGGTTTGCATAATGCGGGTCATTACAGGTCATTGCTAATATAAAGGAGCGAACCTCTGCCCAGATGGGGTCAAGTTACACCATGCCCGTAGCTGTTCATTTCTGGCTTCCTGTAGAAATAGCCTGCATCGCGAGAGGAGAAGAGCTGAGGTGTGTGACTTGGGCCAAGCTACTTTGGATTTCTGCCACTGCCTCTAACCAGTTTTATGAAGTTGGGCAAGTTTTGTAGCTTTGATGAGCCTCATGTTCCTTAGCTATAGAATGGGGATGCTGCCTATTTTTCAGGGGTTGTTATAAGGTATACTAGAGGCCTGGTGCACTAAATTTGTGCATGGGTAGGGTCCCTAGGCTTGGCCGGCGATCAGGACCAATCTGTGGGGTGACCAGCGGGCCAATCGGGGGCCTCCGCTGGCACCTGCCTTGGCTGGCCTGGGGCCTGTGGGCTGGGAGCAGCTCCTGCATTGAGCATCTTCCCCCTGGTGGTCAGTGCGTGTCATAGTGAGCAATTGTTCTGCTGTTTGGTCTATTGGCATATTAGGCTTTTATTATATAGGATGAGCAAAATGCCTGACAGTTAGCAAATCCGTAAGTGATACTAAGTGGAACCACATGAAATTGCTGGGGAAAATGTAGTGGCATATGGTTTAACCTAAAGTTGTCATTGTTGGAATCGTTAGCATTATTGTGTGCACATGGGCCAGGCCCACCTAAGATGGGCACAGAACTGTGTGCCACTTGGAGCTTCCAGCCAGGGGCGAGGCTGTGATGAAGCAAGTAAGGCGCCATTTAAGGAGGCACTCACTCTCAGGTGCAGACCCTGTACTAGCATGACTCTGAGAGCGAGTGCTTCCTTAAGTTTTCCATCTGAAGCACATCTCTGGACTCTCCCTGCTCTGTTGTTGGGTTCCCTTATCTAGCAGAGAAATTCCTCATCTCCTTATCAGCACAGGTGCCTGGTGCCTCTTACTAACCTGAAAACCACCCCATGGATGACCCTTTAATAACTTTAGTAACGAAGGGATGGATGACTCATGGCAAATCATAACAGTACACCCTCCCAACGACGCTTGCTTCAAGAGAGAATGAAAACCTTAATCTAAAAAGGCAGGATTTGAGGCATGACTTAGTCAGCTGGCAGGCAGTGTCTCAGCTCTCCCTGCAGGTCCAAGCATATACTCATGGAGCCAGAGAGAGACTGATGCACTGGGGACTTCCATTGAGTCTTTTTTTTTTAAATAAATCTTTATTGTTCATATTATTACAGGTGTTCCTCTTTTTCTCCCCCCCATAGCTCCCCTCCACCTGATTCCCCACCCCCCATACCTTTACCTCCCCCCCCGCCACTGTCTTCATCCATAGTTGTAAGATTTTTGTCCAATCTCTTCCTGCACCCCTCACACCCCCTTCCCCCGAGAATTGTCAGTCCACTCCCTTTTTATGTCCCTGATTCTATTATATTCATCAATCCAATCTGTTCATCAGATTTTTTATTCACTTGATTTTTAGATTCACTTGTTGGTAGGTATGTATTTGTTGTCATTTTGTTGTTCATAATTTTTATCTTTACCTTTTTCTTCTTCTTCCTCTTCTTAAAGATTGAGTCTTGAAGAATGGCTAAGTAGTCAGATGAGAAGGGAAGGCACATGAGCATGATCAAAGACACATCCCAAAGGATCTTTCCCCTCTTTCCTTTTTAAAAATATATATTTTTATTGATTTCAGAGAGGAAGGGAGAGGGAGAGAGATAAAAAACAAATCAATGATGAGAGAGAATCATCGATTGGCTGCCTCCTGCATGCCCCTCACTGGGGATCGAGCCCGCACCTCAGGCATGTGCCATTGATCAGAATCAAACCCGGGACCCTGCATTCTGTAGGCTGACACTCTATCCACTGAGCCAAACCAGCTAGGGCTTCCATTGATATTTTAGAGAGAGTGGAAGGGAGAGGGAGAGACAGAGAGAGAGAGAGAGAAACATTGATGTGAGAGAGACACATCAATTGGTTGCCTCCCACATGGCCCCGACCAGGGCCAGCAATTGAGCCTTCAACCGAGGTATGAACCCCTGACCGGAATTGAACTCAGGACGCTTCAGTCCGTGGTCCAATGCTCTATCCACTGAGCCAAACCAGCTAGGGCTCATTTACTTCTATATTATCTGTGGCTGCTGTGGCAGGCATCGCATAGCCCACAAAGCCATGCGCTCTGATCCATTAAGAAGCTTCTGGTACTGTTGCATCTCCCACCTCTTTATCCTCTTCACGCTTTGTCCTCCCTCTTTCTTGCTCATGCTTATGCAGCAGGGCTTTTTCCAAATGCAGACAAGCCCTGTGAGTCTCCAGATAAAGGACAAGGGGGACTAGCCCCGCACTCGCCATTGCCCTGCCTGTCATAAATCGAAGCTGTCTGTTGGGACAGGTGTTCCCGGGATTTGAGCCAGGACATCCAGACTGTTCCCCTGGCTCATTACTGCAGTGCTCCCGAAGATAAGATTGAATTTGACAATGGCAATGTGGGTCACACAGAGCACCTGCATGCACTCAAGCTATTTAAGCAGAAAGAGACTTCTAAGTGACTAGTGTTAGGGAAAGGACATCATGTGTTTTTTCAGTTTTTGTTTTTATTGATTTCAGAGAGGAAGGGAGAGGGAGAGGGAGAGAGAGAGAGAAACGTCAATGATGAGAGAGAATCATGGATCGACTGCCTCCTACACTCCCCTCACTGGGGATCAAGCCCGAAACCGGGCATGTGCCCTGACCGGGCATGTGCCCTGACCGGGAATCGAACCCCAACCTCCTGGTTCATTGGTCGGTGCTCAACCACTGAGCCACACCGGCCGGGCTAGACAGAATCGTTTTGATTACTAACTACCACTCTCCTCTAGCATGTGGATGTAGATGGGCTCTGGATTCCCATGGCTTCGTTCTTAGCTAAGAGTACAGGTGTTTGGCAATGATGTCTTGCTGAATGTGGTCCCTCACTTAGAAATAAAAAAAATCATTCACGCTTCAAATCAAGAAAATTGTCGCTACCAGACAGGTTCTCTTCTGAAGTATGTCCTCTCCCCCATTTAAAATCAACTGTAGTTTTGGCATCATTTTTTCCTTAAGAAAGGAGACACCGAAATGGAAGAAAACAACTTTGGGAGAGATTGTCTGATAGTTAGAACGGTAAGTTTCAAGAGAAATTTAGTTCCTGCATTCCTCTAAGGATTTGCTCTGTGACCTTGGGTTTGCTTAGCCTATCTTGGTCTTCCATCTGTAAAAAAACTGAATATTGAAGTTCATGCTCACTCAACTACCTCAGTTGATCTAGGGGGTTACAGCTGTCCGTGCAGTTCTTTTAGAGGAAATAGATGATGGAATTTTCAAATTAATCCCTGTGACAAGAGTCAGTATGTTTCCACTGCCAGTACCTTGTGATAAAAAAGAGTGATGCCCTGCCCAGTTTGGCTCAGTGGATAGAGTGTCAGCCTGCGGACTGAAGGGTCCCAGGTTCGATTCCAGTCAAGGGCATGTACCTTGGTTGCGGGCACATCCCCAGTGGGGGGTGTGCAGGAGGCAGCTGATCGATGTTTCTCTCTCATCGATGTTTCTAACTCTCTATCCCTCTCCCTTCCTTTCTGTAAAAAATCCATTAAAAAAATATATATATATATTTATTATTTTTTTTAAAAGAGTGATGATTTGTAGCCCAACCAATGTGGCTCAGTGGTTGAGCATCGAACCATGAGCCAGGAGGTCAGGGTTTGATTCCCGCTCAGGGCACATACCCAGGTTTCAGGCTTGATCCCGGCGGTGAGGGGGGGGGATGTGCAGGAGGCATGATTTTTTCCCAGTATCATGGTGTGATGCAATCATTGTGTGACTCCATGCACCTTCACCTAAGGGAGGAGAGTCTGGGTAAAGAGAAGAAATTGTACAGAAGCACAAAAGGAAAAATCTTCCAAAATTGGTTGGTTTTTCAATTAATTCACCAGAAACATATTGAACATATGTAGTAGTATTCAAGGCCCTATTTCGGGTACAAAGACATTTAATATATATATATATTAAATATATATATATATATATATATATATATATATATATATATTTATTTCAGAGAGGAAGGGAGTGAGAGAGAGAGATAGAAACATCAATGATAAGAGAGAATCATTGATTGGCTGCCTTCTGCAAGCCCTCTATAGAGGACTGAACTCGCAACCCGGGCATGTGCTCTGACAGGGAATCGAACCATGACCACCTAGTTCATAGGTCGACGCTCAACCACTGAGCTAAGCCGGCTGGGCAAGTACAAAGACATTTGAGAAACCTTATGGGAGATACAAAAGCTTTCCAAGTAAGAAACCACAAGTTCAAATCCTGCCCACACTTTTTACTGGGTACGTCACCTTGGGGAACCTACTAATTCTATCTGAGCCTTAATTTTCTCATCCCACAGCGGAGGGCATCATTACGCAGCCATCCCTTAGCATTGGAGGGAGGGGGAAGGAAGTAAAGGATCTGAAGTACTCGGTTCAGCGTCCGGAAAGGAGCCAGCAGCCAGCATGAGCCATATGATGGTTGTTATTTTAAAAAAGTATTTCACAATTGAATCCACTCCGGTTAAGAGGCCATTTCCAAAATGTGGGGCACAGCAAGACTGCAGTGTGCTCTTTCAGCGCCGTGCTAGAACATTCTCTACTGGCCCACCTAAAGGACTGAGGCTGAATAAAGAGCCTCTGTCTTTCCCTTCGGGTGGTCTTCATTTATTTCCACACAATAATGAGACTGGGTTAGCCTGCTTGTTATTATCACCACGCACCGGCAATTCTAAATAATTTCAGTGATTTAATGCTCTTCCTGGGTGGACTCCTCCCATCACCCCGCCCCCCTTGGGCTGTGGAAAGGTACCTATGTTTGACTTGCTATTTACTCTCTATAAATAAGATTTCAGGCTCCGATGTTGTCTGGTAGAGATGCAAATCACTTTGACAGGTGGAAAGGGTAACCCCAGGGGTGACAGTTTGATTGCTCTGTAGGACATTGCGCAGCTTTGTATCTAACCTAGCAATCTCATTCAAGCATGCTTCTTTTTTTTTGTTGTTTTTTGTTTAATATGTTTTTATTGATTTCAGAGAAGAAGGGAGAGGGAGAGAGAGAGAGAAACATTACTGATGAGAGAGAATCATTGATTGGCTGTCTCCTGCACACCCCCCACTGGGGATCGACCCTGCAACCCAGGCATGTACCCTGACTGGGAATGGAACCGGGACCTCCTGGTTCATAGGTTGATGCTCAACCCCTGAGCCCCACTGGCTGGGCCAGGATTGGATAAAGCCTTTGACAAGAACCATTTTTTGGAAACTGTACTTTGAAAAGAGTCGGCATCAGGCCCCATCCCAGCAGATGCGTGAGTAAAGAGCTTCGGGTCCCTCAGTGCAGCCAGGAGTCTGTCCTTTATAGACACCCTCGTCGCCCCCCCCCCACGCCCCCCGGCCACACACACACACACACACACACACACACCCGGCAGGGTTCCTTGTCTTCTGCCTATATTATTAACTTCCCTTCAGGATCCCTGGCCCCGGTAAAGCTTTCCACAACGCTAATTAAAAGAGGAATCTGCAAGTGTAAATAACATTTGTGGCCTCAAACCCGCCCAGCCTGCACAAGGACTGAGTACTGGCCGGAGGCCTTGGGGATCAGGCCGGTAAGTGGAACCCAGGGAACAGAGCCCTGGAACTCAGTGGGTGACCGGGGGACGGACAAGGTCCCCAGAATGCAAAGGAAGGAGGAAGGGTAACCTGCTTTTCCAGAATGCTAAGGCGGCAGGACCGCAAGGGGACTGCCGTTCGCATGCCCAGACACGAAGCGGGTTCTAACAGCAAACCCAGAGAACCCTTCGCCTGGTGGAGGGGAGCGCGCTCACTTCTGAAACTTGTTGGCAAGAAAGTATTTGAACAGCTGGGGCCCTGCTATGTTCTGACGTGGGCTATTTTCCACAAAGCGTTTTGTTCTTCCCCGACTCCAAAGGGGCAAAGATCTTCTCAGGTTTTCATTTCAAAAGTCGTCCTTAGCCCTGCTAGCTCAGCCGGCCTGCTTGTTTTCTGGCTCCGTAATTAACAAAATGCCTTGTCACTCACTGGATGTTGTCACTCAGCCGTGCGCTCAAGTGGCCTTTCCTCATGTCAAAGGCACTTCGTTCTTTGAAGGTATTAGAAGGCATGCTTGTCCCTTCATGGTAGTGCTGGCCTTTGGGCTGCTGTTTGTACCGCGGGCCACTATTTTTCTATTTGTCTGGCTCAGAAGTGTTATCTACCAAAAAAATGGCTCCCGGGGAGGTGAAGACTGATAAAATTGGTTCAAATCATGCAGACCTCAAACTTTATGGAGGTATTTTTTTTTTCCATTTTGCTTTGGTTTCAAATATTAAGATGACTGAGTGACAACATGAATTAAATGAAAATCTTATTGATTGATTGATTGATTGATTTTTAATCCTCACCCAAGGATATTTTTCCATTGACTTTAGAGAGAGTGGAAGAGAGAGGGAAAGACAGAGAGAAACATCAATGTGAGAGAAACACATCAATTGGTGGCCTCCTGCATACCCCTTGACCGGGTCCCGGGCTGGGGAGGAGCCTGCAACCAAAGTACGTGCCCTTGACCGGAATCGAACCCGCAACCCTTCGGTCCGCAGGCAGATGCTCTATCCACTGAGCCAAACTGGCTAAGGCTAAAATATTATTTTTAAAAAAAGTCTCCTTTGCTAAAAATACCCCGAGTTATTCCATATTTTGATAACTCTTTCACAAAGCTGTTTCGCTGTTATTAGCAGAATTTCCAAAAGATTATCCAGGGCCTAGAGCAGTGTCGTTGTAATTGGTGGATGAATTTTCTTAAATAATCAAAACCACGAAGTGGTCAATTTGCATATGTAGTTCATTTTGCCTTAGTCTAAGCATTGATCTAACCCAAAATAAATCTAGAGAGCAGAGCTGAGGAATCGGGAAGGTCAAGGGTTTCATTCTCCCAATTCTGGGGCCAAACCATGCTCCCTTCCACCCTTTCATCTGCAGAAGGTTTCCTGATCAGCCCGGCCAGTGTGGCTCAATGGTTGAGCATTGACCTATGAACCAGGAGATCATGGTTCAATTCCCGGTCCGGGTGAATGCCTGGGTTGCAGGCTCGATCCCCTATGGGGGGGGGGGGTGTGTGCCGGAGGCAGCCGATCACTGATTCTTTCAGCATTGATGTTTCTATCTCTCCCTTCCTCTCCTTTCCCTTCCTCTCTGAAATCAATAATCAAAATATATTAAAAAAAAAAGAGGTTTCCTAATCAGGGCTCCCCTATGCCAAGGTCAGCCCCCAAATCAGAGATGTGTCCCCAGAGGCTCAGTGCTTTCTGAACCAGTGACAGCCTAAACAGTCTGCCTTCCCCGGGCCTTCTCTGCCTTCCCCTCCTCCCACGGAGCATGCTCTCTGTCAGGAAAGAAACAAAGAGACATAAAGAACCTAAATGTACAGCGGTTTCCTTAAATGCCTTAATGCTGGTTGTTCTGCTATGGATTGTTTGAGAAAATCTCCCTGAAAAATTGCTGCTTCCTTTCTCGAGGTATTAGTTACGGCTTTTCTCTTGCATTTTCCAGAAAATTCCATCTTCAAAGAGCTGAAAGCTCCGCTCTGCAGAAAAGCTTCGGGTCCTGCCTTTTCTCCTCTGGCTTTCCAGCTGCTTCTGACACTCCGGTTACTTGTGCCACCGGAGACCTTGACTTATGGCTTCTAATTGGATTTGTAAAGGGGTGTTTACTGAAGAGGAGGAATTCGTCTGTTTCCCCCTTCAGCCCTGCCATGAGCTAAGATTTATGGCCCCTCATAAATTGCTGGTCTGTTCATTTCTCTGCAAACCTGCGAGTTCTGACCCTTGAACACAGGTAAGGAGAGTGAGTGCTATGAAATAGCATCTGATTACATTAGAATAGCTCTCATGTCGCATCTGTCTTGAAATTGTGGAATTGCTGAGGCATCCCTGCCCTGGCCCACCCCTCCCCCCACCCCAAGTTCCATATGAGTGGCAGGCTCCACCCTTCTGGCATGTGCACCGTTCCCATAAGCCTGCGGCCTCTCAGGGGAGCCCTGGCTCCCTCTCACCCTCCCTGGAGGCCTGGAAGAAGGGGAGAGTGTCTCCCTCCATTGCATTATTTCAGCTTCTAGACTGTGCGTCCGTGAGCCACATGGAGGTTGTTGAGCATTTAGAGATCAAGGATGAGAGGGAATCATCGATCAGCTGCCTCCTGCATGCCCACACTGGGGATCAAGCCCACAACCTGGGCATGTGCCCTGACCAGGAATTGAACTGTGACCTCCTGGTTCATAGGTCGACGCTCAACCACTGAGCTGCACCAGGTGGGCAACTTCATAGCAAATTTGAAAGACTTCATGCAAAAGAAATAAGAAAAGAATATCAAATACCTTATGCTCTTTTATTGATAATATGTTGGAATGACAATACTTTACATATATTGAGTTTAAAAATGTATTACTAAAATTAACCTCACCAGTTTCTTTTGCCTTTTTTTTTTTTTTTAACGTGGCCACTAGAAATTTAAAACTGCATTTGTGGCTCACTTTCTATTCCCATTGGGAAGTGTCTGCCACTTCATTCAGCATCCGTCTGCCTTTGCAGGCCACACCATTTGGTGTGCTGGCCTCTTTCCACCTGCCATGGCTCCCAGACACTCCTTAGTCATCCTCTAGGCCCGTGGTCGGCAAACTGTGGCTCGCGAGCGACATGCGGCAATTTGGGCCCTTGGGTGTGGCTCTTCCACAAAATACCACGGCCTGGGAGAGTCTATTTTGAAGAAGTGGCGTTAGAAGAAGTTTAAAAAATGTGGCTCTCAAAAGAAATTTCAGTCGTTGTACTGTTGATATCTGGCTCTGTTGACTAATGAGTTTGCCAACCACTGGGCTGGGCTGAGATTACCCCTTCTTCTTCATCCAATGCCAAAGCACCAAGCAAGGCAATTTTAACATGTATCTAAGTGAAACCAATAAACATTAATTAGGCACTTAGTATTGTCAGGTACTTTGAGGCGCTGGATCTATACAAATATATTTTTAAAAATATGTTTTTATTGATTTCAGAGAGGAAGGGAGAGAGAGAGAGAGAAACATCAATGATGAGAGAGAATCATTGATTGGCTACCTCCTACATGCCCTCTACTAAGGATTGAGCCCACAACCCCTGCAGTGCCCTTGATCAGAATCGAACCCGGGACCCTTCAGTCTGCAGGCCAACACTCTATCCACTGAGCCAAACCAGCTGGGGCTGGATCTATATGTTTTTAAAGAATAAGAAATTGATTGCACCCCCTAGCTGGTTTTGCTCAGTGGATAGAGCATTGGCCTGCGGACTGAAGGGTCCCGGGTTCCATTCCGGTCAAGGGCACGTACCTAGGTTGCCGGCTCGATCACTGGCCCTAGTCAGAGTACGTGCAGGAGGCAACCAATTGACATGTCTCTCTCACATCGATGTTTCACCCTCTCTCTGTCTATCCCCCACCCTTCTACTCTCTCTAAAAATCAATGGAAAAATATCCTTGGGTGAAGATTGAGGGAGAAGGGATTATAAACAATGATGCTAAAATGAGAAAAGTTCTAAAATATTTATATATATATATATATATATATATATATATATATATCATATATCCCAACTGGAACCAACAGGAATGCAATGAACTCTCCCTGTGACTCTCAGAGGCAACACCGAGAGGTCATGGTGAGGGAGTCCGTGGGAGGTAGAGGTAGAAAGTGCCCCCTTAGGACAGATGCTAGAGCTGCCTGTGGCCATGGAGAAGAAGGCTGCAGAGGTGTGATGGGACCAGACGTTGGGTCTGGCTGAGGCTCTGGGTGATCAAGCTGCATGGGACCAGATGATGGCTGTAGAGGAGGATGTGCGGATGATGGGGCTCCGTGGGACTGCAGGAGATGAAGCTGCAGTCCTCAGCTATTGAGGCAGGAAGGGAGAGTTTTGGTGGCAATGCTGGAGCAGAGCAGGGCACAGAGGCTGCTGCAGAAGAGGGGGAGTGCTTAGTGGTCTCGGCACCCATGCTGCATTGGCCTGACCCTGGTCACACGCTTCTCTCTGCGTGCACCTGTTACGGAAGAAATGATGCTACAGAAGACCGGAGAAAAACAAAGCAACGTCCAGAGAAAATGGAGTTACACTGTTTATTACGCATGCGGGCTCAGAGAAAGATTTCGAATTCTGAGCAAAACAACAAGCAGGAGTTTTCTTTTTATTAAAGAGCCCTGTGTGTACTTATCTCTCTGGAAGCCTGTGGCCTTGAGAACAACATAGTTCTATTCAGTTAAAAGAATACATCTGGCAGGAGAGTATGGGGGTTTCAGTCCCTAGCTTACAAGGTCAGACAGCTAAGTTTATCTTCCCTGTTATTCAGGCAAGCTAAAAGCAAAGTTAATTTACAGAGTAAGGGGCCATCTACATAAACAGAGTTGACTCACAGAATAAGGGACTATCTAATAGCAGAGAATTTCAAACAGTAGTTTTACAAAAATAGGGGTTAGCCTTCTCACACCCACTGGGCACTGTCAGGCAGAAGGAGTGGGGACCTTGCTAATGGGTCACAGCTTTTGCAAAGCTGGGCGAGTCTGATCTTTGACAGGAACTGCTTTTGCAAGCAAAGTTTAGCAGAAACAATGGCCCAGTTCCCCTGCCTCCATGCAGGCTGGCATGCCAAGTCCGAATGCTGGACGCTCATTAGAAATGAAAACTCATTCTCCCATCAATGCCTTCCTTGTCAGAACCTTCTCTCTTCCTTCCCTGGTAGGGAGTTCAAGGTGATCAGCAGTTACGGAGCACATGTGTTGTCTTTGTTCTTGAAACCCAAACACAAAACGTTACACACCTTTGCCCAGCACACCCAGCCTGGATGCCAGGCAGCAGGGAGCTCCATGTCTGTGTGCCCAGAACTGACGGACACCACAGTTGGCCTTCATTGTTGCATGCGGAAGGGCACACTCACATTTCAGGTGGAGGGCACTCAGAGAGAAGTGTTGGACTCCAAAAACATCGCTGGGGCCTTAGCCAGTTTCGCTCGGTGGATAGAGCATTGGCCTGTGGACTGGAGGGTCATGGGTTCGATTCCAGTCAAGGGCACATGCCCGGGTTGTGGGCTTGATCCCCAGTGGGGGACGTGCAGAAGGCAGCCAATCAATGATTCTCTCTCATCATTCATGTATCTCTCTTTCTCTCTCTCTTCCCTTCCTCTCTGAAATCAATAAAAATATACACTGAGTGGCCAGATTATTATGATCTCTGAACACATAATAATCTGGCCATTCAGTGTATAGCCTATATAATAAAAGGCTAATATGCAAATTGTCCCCTGGACCAGGAGTTCGACAAGCAGGCAGGTCGGCCAACCAACCATGTCCCCTCCCCCTGGCCAGGCTGGCCGGACCCCACCCATGCACGAATTCATGCACCGGGCCTCTAATACACACACACACACACACACACACACACACACACACACTGAGTGGCCAGATTATTATGTGTTCAGAAATTATAATAATCTGGCCACTGGGTGTATTTAAAACAAACAAAAACCTCCTTGGGGTTAAGTTTATTTCATAAGGAAAATTAGGGCCAAGTCTCTTCACTAAGCCAAGACCAGGTGTGGATTCTCTACTAGATTTTCGGCTCGTGGGATTACATGGAAAATTTTAAAAAAACAGAAACAAAAACACGACAAAGAGCCACACCCCTGGAGATGCTGATTTAATTGGCCTGAATTCCTCTGCTGTTTTTTGAAGAGCTCCCCAATGATTCCAGTCTGTAGCCAAGGTTGGAAACCACTGGGTTAGATTTTAAATGTCCATCCATTTTTATTTATTTTTTGCAGTGCACTTGGCACTGATTTTGTGCTTCAAGTGAAAGGAGGGAGGGGAGGTGTCAGCTGTCACCTCCTCCATGAATCAAGAGGTCAGGTCACTGGTTCGATTCCTGGTCAGGGCACATGCCTGGGTTTTGGGCTTGATCCCCAGTAGAAGGCAGCCAATCAGTGATGTTTCTCTCTCATCGATGTTTCTATCTTTTTATTCCTCTCTCTTCCTCTCTTTCTAAAAATCAATAAAAACATATTTTAAAATATTTTTATTGATTTCAGAGAGGAAGGGAGAAGGAAAGAGAGATAGGAACATCAATGATGAGAGAGAATCATTGATGTGCTGCCTCCTACACACCCCACACTGGGGATCGAGCCCGAAACCCGGGCACCGGGAATCGAACCGTGACCTCCTGAGTCATAGGTCGACGCTCAACCACTGAGACACACCTGCTGGGCTAAAAACATATTTTAAAAAAAAGAAAAAGAAAATGCAGCAGAAGTACCAAGCATTTTTCCTGAGCACCTACTATGCGCCTGGCACCATGCCAGGCCAGGGGACCCAGGGGAAGAGCCATGGCTCCAGGCCTCCATTACTCGGCAGCCTAGAGAAAGAGGCCCACAGACAAAGCATGCTGTTTTGGGAGGCTCCGTGGAGGCGCCACCAGAGTCTTCTGGGAGACACACAAGGCTAGAAAGAGAGTTGCTCCCATCCTGACAATATCACAAAGCCACACAAGTTCAAACTTGCCTTGACTTCACCAGACAGCTGAGGTCACAGGGTGAGCAACTAACCTCCGATGGAAGGACAGACAGACATCCTGCAGGAAAGGCTGGGACATAAGCCCTGGCTTACCTGGGGCAGATGCAGCAGGATGTGGGTAAGAGATTTTTGAAGGTTTTGTTGTTTTTCTTTCATTCTCACCCGAGGCTATTTTTCCATTGATTTTTAGGGGGAGTAGAAGAGAGAGGGAGAGACAGAGAGAAACATCGATGTGAGAGAAACATACCGATTGGTTGCCTCCTGCACGAGCCCTGACCAGGGCCCGGGCCAGGGAGGAACCTGCAACCAAGGTACATGCCCTTGACCGGAATCGAACCCGGGACCCTTCAGTCTGCAGGCCGACGCTCTATCCACTGAGCCAAACCGGTTAGGGCTTTTAGTGTGTTTTAAAAATTCTTTTTCTTGAGGTCTTAATTCAAAGCGTAAGGTAGGAGCAAGTGGAGAATCTGCAAAGAACCTGACCCGTCCATTGAATCAGGCTCCTTCAAGCCAGGAACGAGACTGGATGAGCTGGGACTGTTGGAGGCAGCCCTCGGTTTGGGTGCCAAAGGGCCAGCTGGAAGAAACCCAGCTCCAGCTCCCTTGTTAATTGTTGCCAATGGCATTTGTGCCAACAAGATGTCTGAAGCCCTAGGGCCCGGCCTGCCATCTGGATCAGCGAGGATTCTTTTTGCTAGCAATTTCTACCACGGATGGGCTTGTCCCTGCGCAGATCTGGGCCCATCCTTAGCTCTCTTCTCTCCGGACAGTGTTTCTGTTCTAGCACCATCCTAGGCACAGCCTCACGGTAAACCCAACCCAGGTGTTCTTAGAGGAATAGAAGCCGGGTGAATGCAGTCTCTTCAAAGCTGTCTCTCATTGGACAGCTCTTGTAACGTTTTCTATATGTAAAAGTTAGAGCCCTGTAGGTCTGAGCTAAAACTGGACGGTTAACAGAAGCTTGAGATCTGAAAATATTTTTACTGGGCTTTCTGAAATCTTTAGTATAAAGCCCATCAGTGTACATCATTGTTCTTTCCTAGGGATTTTTTAAATTTATCTTTATTGTTGAAAGAACAATGTTTAGGTCAGAGACTGTTTAAATTTTTTTTTTTAAGACATCAGGTTTTTAATACACAGATAACTAGGAAACCATCAAATGTTTATAAAATTAGAATTCCTTTCTTTTCATAGAAGACTCAAAAATACTTGCAAAGCCCTGATTGGTTTGGCTCAGTGGATAGAGTGTCGGCCTTCAGACTGAAGGGTCCCGGGTTCGATTCCAGTCAAGGGCATGCACTTTGGTTGCGGGCACATCCCCAGCAGGGGGCGTGCAGGAGGCAGCCGATCGACGCTTCTCTCTCATTGATGCTTCTAGCTTTCTATCCCTCTCCCTTCCTCTCTGTAAAAAAATCAACAAAATATATTTTTTAAAAAATACTTGCAAAAAAAGTTTTATATCTGTGTAATTTGGTTTAGACGATGTGTCAAGTAGTCCTAGGGACTTTTGGATAACAAAAGAATTTAATGAAAGAATGTTCATCTTCCAGAAAATGATACTAACTGAGATTTGCTGCTTCTTAATGAGAGGCCAACAGGAGTCAGGTTAACTTGAAAGGAGAAAAGTCATCCTTCATCTACTTTATGTTCCTTATTCATTTTATCTTATTCTTTTTTACTTTTTAATCCTCGCCCGAAGGTATTTTTTCATTGGTATTTAGAGAGAGTGGAAGAGAGAGGGAGAGACAGATGTGAGAGGAACACATTGATTGGTTGCCTCCTGCACGTGCCCCAACCAGGGCCCGGGCCCACGGAGGAGCCTGCAACTGTTGTATGTGCCCTTGACCGGAATCGCACCTGGGACTCTTCAGTCTGCAGGCCGATGCTTTATCCACTGAGTCACACCGGCTAGGGCTATTATAGCGTATTCTTCAGAGCTTTCAGGATTCCTGGGTGTCTCTGTGGCCCATACTGATTGGAAAGATTCCCAGCTCAGTTCTTCCTCAGAATTTGTGGGGACGATTTTTACTTCCTATGAGTCCTTGACTGCCCAAACCAACCATTTCCCACCATGCGGCTTTACCCACATCCAGGGACCCAGGGCGAGATGGAGGCCCTGAATGAAGAAATGCTCTTTCCTTAGTTGTCAACATAAAATAAACTTTCTAGTATTTCCCATAATTCATCAGTAACTCATGGCTCTCATTTCCCAGAGTACCTCTTGCTGGTGAATTCTTGATATTTCTTGGAATGGTTCCCTCTCACTCATCCTCCCTTTCAGCTAACTTTACCCTTCAGAGAGGAATCAAACCTTCCAAATACCTGGAGTTGGGAGTCTTTTGAAGTCTGTCCTCACACTGAAATATTAGCTAACTGTCCCATGGATTGTCTCCAGTCCCACCAACCTTGGATTGGACCTGCAGGAGTCTCACATGGAGGACCTTTAGACCGGACAATCGTGACCTGATTCCAGGTTTCATGTTCTGGTTGGCACATCAACTGCCTGATCCACATTTAATACTCGAATTCTCTTGGAATGGCCAACTTCTCCTCACCAGTCATGAACCCAGGCGCAAACTGGATGTCCTGAGCTGGCATTGAACTTCAGTTGACTTTTGCATCTACTGTCATCTTCACCCCAGGACTGAGGCTTGGCCATCACTGAGCCGGTGCCTAAGATCGGAGTTGGGGAAACTGGTCTGGGTGGAAAGTGTTTGGAAAAAATTCTTCCCACATTTTCCTGGCAGTTGTCTCTCCAGTTTGGTTGGAGGAGATGATCTTTGTGAGTGGGAATCATCCAGTGCACATGTGCTTTTACCAGGGATGAGCATGACATATGACTTCTTTCACTTGAACATGCACCTGGATTTTCTTAGAGTTCTTAGATATCACCAGATCTAAAAGCCTTGTGTCCCAGGAAAATACATACGTCTACACACACACACACACACACACACACACACACACTCACTCACTCACAGAATAAATCACAGAAGAGTATCACTGCATGGGGAAGGGATGACGTTGGGGAAATACTACACTAAGTATCAGGGTCCATTTGCTCATTCTTGTTCAGATTAAACCAAAAGCTGTTGGTCTGCTCCAAATTGCACAGGGACATATCTTGGCTCTACTTCCGAAATAAATTCTTGGCAGAGTTTCATTGTTAGGGATACAGGATCCAAGACCCAAAAAAATGTGTCCTTAAGGAGCGTGCAAGAGTTATGTTCCTCAGATCGCTATCTATCTTGATGTTTTGAAAACGTGCTTTAGGAGAAATAACATAGGCCTGGAGTAGACAGACAGGAAGGAAGGGGGAGCTGAGAGGAGAGCCAGGAAGCTGGGACTGGAAGTTGTTCTATTTTTCTGAGCAAGGGGAATAAAATTAGACAAGTTACAAATGCATGAGGTACAATAACAGCAGACCTGAGCGGGAGGGGCGGTGGTGAGTCCATGGTGCTGTGTGTAAAGCATAATTAAAATTAGTTCATGAAAAGTTCATAAAGATAACAAAGTTAATGTACTGCGCATGGCTTTGATCTCTAACACAGGTTTTTCCTGCTACAATGTGTGAAGAGCATGCTGAGTTTAAATATATTTTTATTTCAGAGAGGAAGGGAGAGGGAGAGATAGATAGAAACATTAGTGATGAGAGAATCATTGATCAGCTGCCTCCTGCACACCTCACACTAGGGATTGAGCCTGCAACCCGGGCATGTGCCCTGACCGGGAATTGAACCATGATCTTCTGGTTCATAGATCAATGCTCAACCACTGAGCCACGCTGGCCAGGCGAGCATGCTGAGTTTCTACCAGCTCTCTGTCTCCGCTGACTTCCAGTAAACTGACAGACCAGATACCAATTTCTTTTTATTTCTGTTTTCCAACATGGAACCAAGGCACGCTTAATGATGACAACAGCTCCGAATTGAGGGCTGCAGGCCGCTGACGCACCCACCTGGATTCGTCCTATGCGGAAGTCTTCATCTTGCCTTGTTTCTCGGCTCTATCCAGACCCAATCACTGTGAACTAGCTACACAACGTTGCTCTTGGTTTGTACATCAATTTTTTTCAATCCGAGTAGAGCAAACAGTCCTCTTAGGCATTTGTTTTTTCAATATAGACTTCATAAATGGGTAGCTCTTTTGTTTGCTTGGTTTCCCCCAGGCCTGCTGCTGTCTGCATTATGTGCGAAGAGTCCGTGGGGGAAAGTATGACTAAAAAGAGTCCTTTGCTCATTTCTTTTTCGCGACTCAGTGGATAAAATGCTCAGACTGCATTTAACAAAATTACTGAATCCATCCTGTATCCTAACCACCATTCCAGGTACCGGGCACAATGCAGCAAATAGACGGAAACCCCTGGCCTCATGAAACGGACACCCTACTGCTGACGGAAAAAAATGAAAGGAAGACAGGTAGGGAATGCCAGGGCATGGTGGTGGTGCGATTTTATTGAGGTGGGTCCACGGAGGTTGTGTTTGCAGAGATAGTTTGAGCAAAGAACGGAAGGAGAAGAAGGGAGCCAAATGGATGTTGGGGGAAGAGCATTCCTGGAAGATGAGGGGAAGCCTGCCTGGTGTAATGGCAGAGCTGCAGGAGGGGGTGGCTTCAGAGAGTGAGGGAGGAGAGGAAGCATAGTTTGAAATAATAACTCAAATGTCAAAAAAACAGTGTTCTTGCCCGGCTGGCGTGGCTCAGTGGTTGAGCGTCAAACTATGAATCAGAAGGTCACTGGTTCGATTCCGGTCAGGGCACATGCCAGGGTTGTGGGCTCTATCCCCAGTGAGGTGTGCAGGAAGCAGCCAATCAATGATTCTCTCTCATCATTGATGTTTCTATCTCTCACTGCCTTTCCCTTCCTCTCTGAAGTCAATAAAATATATATATATATATATATATATATATATATATATATCTCCCAAAGATGTCTCCATCCTAATTCCAGGAACCTGTGAATATGGCACCTGACATAGCAAAGGGAGGGATTGAGGATGAGGAGAGAATTAAGGCTGCTAATTGGCAGGTTACTGAATGGACCTGCTGTAATCACGGGGGCCTTTGTAAGTAGAAGAGGCAGGCACAGAGAGAGGCAATGCTGCTGACTGGGAAGAGGGAGGAAGAGGCCACAAGTGGAGGCATGCTGGTGGCTTCCAGAAGCTGCAGAGGGCGAGAAAGCAGGCTCCCCTAGAGCCTCCAGAAGGCATGCAGGCCTGCCCACACCTGGGTTTCAGCCCAGCGAGACCCCTGTTGGACTTCGGACCTGCAGAATTGGCAGGTAAGTCAGTGTTGTTTTAAGCTTCTAAGTTGGTAGTCATTTGTGCCAGCAGCAAAAGGAGATGAACAGAGTCAGTCAGTATGGACTGGGTACCTAAGGGTCCATCATGCAAACATTCACGTGATATGTGTGAGGTCTGTGTGGTAACTTGGAAAGTTCTTAGGACCTACATTTTATTTTATTTTTTTATTTAATTAAAAAAATTTATTTCAGAGAGGAAGGGAGTGGGAGAGAGAGAGAAACATCAATGATGAGCGAGACTCATTGATCGGCTGCCTCCTGCACGCCACACACAGGATCGAGCCCACACCCCGGGCATGTGCCCCTGACTAGAAATCAAACCGTGACCTCCTGGTTCATAGGTTGATGCTCAACCACTGAGCCACACTGGCCGGGCCTTAGGATCTACATTTTAGAAGCAGTATACAAACATGTATGCATAATACTCTGTTTGAAAAACAAAGAAACAAAAACCTTAGTTCAATGGATATAAAACCTGGGAGAAAATTCACAGAAAAGTGAATGATGAGTGGTGTGAGTGGCAGAGAGATCATGATTCATTTTCCTTTTCTCTCCACTGAAATGACTTTTCCAAATTTTCTTAAATGGAACCAGTGTGGAGAAAACACTAAAATTATGTTTTGAGTGGATTTATAAAAAAATAAGAGTCCCGTTCAGAGAGTTGGAAGGATATATGTTGCCCAGGCAGGGTGCCATCAATCATTACATCCGTGGTAAAATAGCAGTATTCTTTCCTATTTTATCTAGGTAGCCATGTGGAGAAACAGTTACCGTCTTAGCAGCTGCACCAGAATTCCTATGGAGGGAGAGACCCACCCTAACTGAGAAGCTGAAAAGAATCTTTGTCGGATTCATCAGACAGGCAGAAGGCCTTAGACCTGCGTGTTGAGCTGATGCTCAGATTTCCTATGAGAGACCAAGAGGGAGGAGCAAGGGGCCCGAGGCTGCTTGGGGCTGGGGCTGGAAGATGACATTTGAAGGGAAATACACATCTATACCATGTTTTCAAAGGAAGTCGGTGTGTTGTAGATTGCATGGCTCCTTGGTACCCCAATCATCAGCGAAACTGTATCTTATCCACATTTGATTGGATTTCATGGGGGAACTAATAGAGGAGGCAAGGTCTGTGTCAAGGTTGACTTGGAGTTGAAGCTGAGCTGGCCTGTACAGATGAGGGGAGAAAGCCGAGATCTCAGTCACGTGCCCCTTCAAAATAAGGTCAGCATGCGTGGGTGGCATGCCTTCAACTCTGCTCGGCCACCACCAGCATTTACGGCCCTTCCCAGGGTGCCTCCTGGCCTTCATGTAGGTACCACATGGAGCGCTGCCAAATCGCAAGTGTTTACAGCGCTGTTTCACTACGTTGGGTTGCATGTCATGTACAAGATGACCTTAGAAGCCAGCCCTGGGGTTACCTGGGCTTTGTGCCAGCTTGTTGCAAGGCAACCACTCCACTGATCCCCTGAGAACCTGGGGAAGGCTCCTCCCCACTGATGCTCCTCAGCTACTCATTCCCCAGCTGAGGTGGTTTCTGAGCCAGGGGCCTGCAGTGATTCCAAGGAAGCATGGCCCTGGAGCCACCCTCAAAAGCCCAGAGGATGCTGAGAGGGGAGGTTTGTTAGCGGATCCCGGGGGGATTCTGTATCCTCCAGGTGCCCGTTAGAGCTGCACAAACTTAACCCCCCAGACACTGCAGAGACAGCTCAGAGCTTCGGAAGTGCCCATGATTGAAAACAAGGAGTCTTCCCTGGAAACCCTTTGGGCCAAATCCAACTTTGCTCACGGTGGCCTCTCCTGGGTGGCAATGGCTTCTTATGTTTTCTCCAGTCCTATTTAGAGGGCGCCATGGCCTAGAACTCCCTCGGGGTCAGGTGACATCCCAGAGGCATAATGTCTGCAGTGGGTGGCAAAACTTGTCACCAAAAGTGTGGGGGAGTAGCCATGGTGATGTCCGTGTGCATGTCTTCATGTGGACATACGTGTGTACACTTGTGCCTACTTGTGCCTAGTGGGCAGGCAGGAGTGCAGATTTTGTGAGCCTGAAATTTATATAATTTTGAGGGCCTTTTAAAAGAAAAAAGAACACTATATTACAAATTCAAAGTTAGGTACAAAAATGGAAATATGTATTTAGAATGAGAAAGAAAGGTTATAATGAATTATAAATATTAAAAAAACAAAAACAACTAGTAGCCCAGCCCTGGCCAGTGTGGCTCAGTTGGTTGAGCATCGTCCTGTGCACCAAAAGATTGCCGGTTCGATTCTCGGTCAGGGCACATGTCTGAGTTGTGGCTTCATCCCCAGTCCTGGTGTGTGTGGGAGAGACAGCCGATTGATCAATGTTCCTCTCTCTCTCTCTCTCTCTCTCTCTCTCCTTTCCTCTCTTAAAATCAATAAAAAATATATTTTAAAAAGCTAGCAAATAGCAAAGGCATCACCAAATCTAGAAAAATAACATATCTTAATTATTAACTCCCTGATAAACCTCAATAATATTTTTGCTACACTTTTTTGGCTACATTTTCTTTGATTCGCTCTTCAAATGATAATTATTTTGTAATATTTGTTGTAGCAGGAATGGAAAGTCTTCCCTCTATCTAGCATGATTGATTAAATTTTAAAAATTGATAAATTAGAAAGTAATTTTTAGCTTCCCAATTCACTTTCAAATTGAAATGGCATTCATTGCCAAAAATGTTGTATAAATTTTTAAAAGCTGTTGTCAAGTTTGGAAAACCTATCAAATTTCTTTCATGTATGCGCTCTCAGATTTCAGGGCATTTCAAATTCCCTTAAACATTCTTTAAACTGATGACACTCATTAAACAATTTGTCATTGATATCCTGGTTTCATAGTATATTATGATTTTTGTGTCACTAATTGTTAATCTTAGTATTTCTTGTCAAATTGGCAAGACATTTAATTTTCTTCAAATGTGTTTTATATGATTTACTTCTTTTCATTAACTGAACTAGCATACAAACCAAGAGTCTATTCATTATTTCTATTCAAAATTTATTTCTTCCTCTTCATGTATTATTGATTTGTTATGATCTAAGAGAATCTTGCCATTATAATTCATTTCTCCATATCAGTATAATTTCTATTGATTTTAAATATATACCATAAGTATGATACATATTTTTATTGATTTCATATATCACATATATTACATGTATATGTTTCACTCATTATACAGTAAAATGATATATATGTAATATATATGTAGTGAAATACATGTCATATGAAAATATATTTCATACATTTGAAAATATATCATATGAAATATATTTCACATATGTCATTTTGCTGTATAATGGATTTATAATTGTATATACTGATATACTATTCCTGATAAAAGAGAATTGCCGCCCTAACCAGTTTGGCTCAGTGGATAGAGAGTTGGCCTTCGGACTGAAGGGTCCCAGGTTCACTTCCAGTCAGGGGCATGTACCTTGGTTGCGGGCACATCCCCAGTAGGGAGTGTGCAAGAGGCAGCTGATCGATGTTTCTCATCAATGTTTATAACTCTCTATCCCTTCTCCTTTCCTCTCTGTAAAAAAAAAAATCAATATAATATGTTTTTTTTAAAAAAACATGCAGTACCTGATTATTTAGTCAGGGGCATGGACCTCTTAAAAAAAACAGAGAGAGAATTGCCATTTTGACTTGGGATTATTGAAAAGAAAATCTTCTACTTATGACTCTACTCACCTCTTGATTGGGAGGTTTTCCGCAGATAAGTTTCTGGCTTTTTGTATTTCAAACCTTCTTTCTCCTCCACAACCTCATGTGAGAGTTGTGATAGCCACGTCCTGCGTGGATTGGGTTCAGGACCTGGAGAAGAGCTGTGCGCAAATGATGAGACTAGACAAGAAATATGAATTTGGAAACAGGGGGCCAGGTGGAAAGTCCTACTATAGTGGGAGGGCTTCACTGGTGCCCAGGCCCTGCCAACCTTTTATTCAATTTTAGATACACATATTGCATTTAGTCAGGCAGGCAATTCCAGTAGCAGAGAGACTATCTTAAAGGTCAGTAAATATTAGTAAAGATTTACTTTGAGACTATTAGGTCAGGAAATTGCTTGAGCCACCATTGTCTCAACTAAACAATTGGTGCATAGCTTTGGCCCTTGCCAGAGCTCAAGGTCCATCAGCCTCTGGGTTCCTTGTTTATATTTTCCTGATAGTGTAGACCAGTGGTCGGCAAACCGCGGCTCGCGAGCTGCAGTTTGCCGCTCTGTTGACTAATGAGTTTGCTGATCACTGTCATATACTACCCTTTACCTCTTTGCACACAATATGCCACAATTGCCTAATCTTCACAGCTTCCAACTACACGGTAACATTTAGTCTAGTCCAGTGGTCCACAAACTCATTAGTCAACAGAGTGGCAAACCGCGGCTCGTGAGCCGCATGTGGCTTGCGAGCCACAGTTTGCCGACCACTGGTATAGACAATGGATAGTCTCCAGCACCCTCATACTTCTGGTGTTTGTAGGCGTGACAGCACACATTCATATTTTCATCTCTGGCCCTAAACATCATGATTCCAGGTGAATCATCCCAGGAGATGGTAGAAGTATTCCTGAAGGTCATTTCTACATCAAGATGTCTAGTAATAACTTAAATATAAAGTATAAATATATCCCACTAAGCCCAAATTCTCCCTAATCCAACTTCACTTTAGTCATATTTTTTAAAATGCCATGGCTATCTCCAGTGCCACCCAATACAAGGAAGGGAAGTCCTAGTGGGAATAGATAGTAGTCTTTTCTTTTTTTTAAAAAAAATATATTGATTTCAGAGAAAAGAGAGAGGGAGGGAGACATAGAAACATCAATGATGAGAGAGAATCATTGATTAGCTGCCTTCTGCATGCCCACACTGGGGATCAAGCCCACAACCCAGGCATGTGCCCTGACTGGGAATCAAACCGTGACCTCCTGGTTCATAGTTCGATTCTCAACCACTGAGCCACACCGGCCGGGCATATGTAGGCATATTTTTAAATACACACTTGTACATGCCATGTCTCTTTCATTGCTGCATCATTCCCAATTGAAACAGCTGTGCTAGAGCCATAGTTTAAAGCTATTTATTAGACACAGAAGCAACTTTTAAGCAGTTATTTTTCCCAAATGAAGCAAGAATTTTACTTTTCAAGTTGACAAAGAAATTTTTATTTGATGATTTCAATAAAACCAATACTTAGCCAGGAATATAGGAGACTTTAAAGGAAATAAACTTAGTTCTATACTACCACAATGATATAAATTTCCGCTTATTATGAAAACAAGAGTTCAAATAAAGTGTAAAAAAAGCCACCCGAAAGTTGTCTAAAAGGCTTTATTCTTTTGAATAACAATGCTTGTCAGTGTGAATAGATTAGCTTTTTCTTTTTAAATATCATCTAAAAAGCTTCATAAAATGAATCTAGATTTATTAATTATTTCTGTACCTTTCATCAGTGACCCAAGAAATCTTAATAAAGACTCTGCTGACATTAGTAGATCCATGGCAAGAATAAAGACTCTCTGTGTGGATTCATAATGGGGAGAAATGAACCTGTGTCCTGGTTCCTAATGAATTCTTTCTGGTGTGTGTGTGTGTGTGTGTGTGTGTGTGTGTGTGTGTGTGTGTTACCCCATGACCCAAACAAACACTCCCTTTTCAAAAATATTGTGGTCATCTGTATCTCTGTTGCACCAGGGGAATTTTCACCGTTCTAAAAATAATTTCAATTCTATGGAGTCAGTGCTTTTAGTTACTGCTACACTAACAGTGGGGTTTCACCTCACATCCATTTTGAAATGTTATAAAAGGCTCAGAAAGTGATGAAGACAAGAAAAATGATTTGGAAATTAGGATAACTAAACCTGACTAAAATAGACTTCTCTAATAACCAAAGGATGAAATCCTAGTGTTAATGGTTGATCTTAGAGGCTTGGTGGAAACCTGTTTCCTTCTTCTCTTCCTCATGTTCCGTCGTCGGCAAACCACGGCTCGCGAGCCACATGCGGCAGTTTGGCCCCTTGAGTGTGGCTCTTCCACAAAATACCACGGCCTGGGCGAGTCTATTTTGAAGAAGTGGCGTTAAGAAGAAGTTGAAGTTTAAAAAATTTGGCTCTCAAAAGAAATTTCAATCGTTGTACTGTTGATATTTGGCTCTGTTGACTAATGAGTTTGCCGACCACTGGGTCATGTTCTATTTGCCTTGTTTCTTTAAAAAAATTTTTTTTTATTGATTTCAGAGAGAAAGGGAGAGGGAGAGAAAGATAAAAACACCAATGATGAGAGAGAATAATTGATCGGCTGCCTCCTGCACCCCCCCCCCCAATCAGGGATCGAGCCTGCAAGCCTGGTATGTGCCAGGAATCGAACCATGACCTCCTGGTTCATAGGTCAACACTCAACCACTGAGCCACGCCGGCTGGGACGCCTTGTTTCTTGCTGTCTTTTTTTTTTTTTTTTTGTACTACTTTAACATCAGCTAGGACTGGTTTAAACTCAATGCTTAACCCCTTCTCTACCAGCCTTCATCAAAAATCCTAAACCTAGGAATAAGAAGCTAGGTAGGGTACTAGGCAAAAGATATGCCTCAGGCAAATTATTTCTGTCTTGTTTTCTTCCCAAGTTACCTGCTTTTGATTTAAACTTTTTGTATAGCTAGATTAAAATCACCTCTCTTACTTGGTACATATATTGTGATAACTATAAGCAATTTGTTTTAGTAATGCCTTCAACCATGCAAAATTAACTTCTCAATTTGATTCATGTTGCTTATAAATACCACAATGAAGACTAGTTACTGAGTTCTAACAATTGCACAATTCTTATAAAAAGCATGATGGTAAAAATTAAAATCATGGAGACTGCCTATGGAAAGTAAGCTAGCTGTATTGCTTACTATAGGTATTCATGGACTCCGGGTTAAGGATCTGTGTTGTAACTGACAGCGTTAATTAGGTATTGCTGCATAACAAATAACCCTCAAATTCTCAGGAGGTCCAGCAACAAACATCTATTTTTTTCATGCACAAGTCTACGGGTCAGCTATAGCTTGGTTGGATTCATCTGGGCTTCCGAGGACTTGGCTCCAGGCTTCAGGTGTGTTTCCTCATTCTCCTTGGACCAGCAGGTACTCAAGGCATACTTTTCTCATGGTGAATCACAGGAGCCTAAGAGGTCAAGCTCAACCACACATGTTCCATTGAAGCTTTAAAGTTCTGGTTAAGTTTGCAAGCTTTCCATTGGCTGAGCCCAAAGTCAATGGGCAGAGATGCAGACTGTGCCTCCACTTTTGCAATGCTAGGCCACATGGCAGAGGGAGCGAGGGAAGCATTAACGACAATAACTCAGTCTTCCACACCGACCATTGTTAAATCTATTTGTGACTTGATTTCCCCATTTGTAAAATTAAAACACACACACACAACAAATACAAAAAACTACCTCTTAGAGTTGTGAGGATTAAAGCACTTAGAACAGTGACTGGCACACACATAAAAAATAAATAAAGGTAGCTATTATTATTGTTGTTGTCATACCCCAATTATCCAATAAGAGGGAGAAGTTAAGTCTTATGAATAGCCATACCTCTGATCATTATGCAGCCATCAAAATCAGCTATAAAGGACTGAAATAATTTGGGGAAGTGTTTCTGCTTTAATAGTAAGTGAAAAAAGCAGAATATATAAAAATATGTAGATAATGTGATACCAACAATGTAAAAAATCTATGTGAATCAAAGATGTAAAATCATTAAAGTAGCTGTTTCTGGGTGGTGATTGTTTTCTTTCTAGTTTTCTGTACATATTTCCCAATTTTCTATAATAACATATTTTTCTCTAGTAACAGTAAGTTTAAAAAACATTGTTCAAAACGAAAAGAGATTTAGGGTTTGAGCTCAGAAAATGAGCATCTGATCTCAGCTATTAATTCTTTGTTTTGTGGTTTTGGGTACTTTTTAACCTCTATGCATGTTTCTCATCTTCTTCTTAGGGAACAATTCTATTAGCTTGACTGTTCCGTTTTTCAAATACCCAGTCCCTTTTCTTTCATATCTGGCTGTGGATTATTAGGTTAAATGAGATGTTTTCCAGGATTGGAAAAATACACAGCAGGATCTTGTGGTGCTGTAAGCTTAAGAATGCAAGGAGAAGATACTTTAGGTAATAACACAACTCGTCCAAAGACCTGGTAAGTACAAGGGAGGTATCTATAGATATTAATAGATTATCTTTACATTATTTTTCTGTTTTAGGTGTTTGTCTTTTTTCTTGAGTCCCTATGAATAATGGTACTGACCTTTTCAGAAAAATGCTACACTATTATAATTATATTTGAGAAACACAATATTGTTTGAACAGGCACCTCAATGTTATTCAGACATACTGTAATATTCCCAGGACTCAAAGTCTTTAAATGATGCAAATTTTTCTAACATTACTCATCACATTTAGTGTAGGCGGGTTGATTGTGGGCATGTTTTGAGCTCCTTTTGGTAAATTAAATTGGATTGTGTTTTTCTATGTTCTTAGATTCTCAGAACTTCTGATTCCCAGTATTTTCTGAAATCCAAAGTCTGCTTATGTGGTAGCTTGAAAATATGTCCACAGATTCTTCGGTGTTGTCTCCTTTAAAAGGTGAAGTCTAATTCCTCTCCCCTCAAGTGTGGACTTCTAACAACTAAATGCAATTAAAGTGATGGTGTGTGGCTTCCAAGACTAGGTCATAAAAAGGCATTGTGGCCCCTCCTTGCTCTCTTTCTTTGGTCGCTCATTCTTGGGAAAGCAGCTGCTGTGAGGACATTTAAGCAGCCCTATGGAGAGGCCCCCGCGGCAAGGCAGAGAGAAGCCTCCTGCCCACAGCCATGTGAACGCGCCATCTTGGAAACCACTCCTCCAGCCCCAGTCAAGCCTTCAGATGACTACAGCCCCGCTGATGTCCTAACTACAGCCTCACAAGAGACTCTGAAGCAGAATCACCCAGCTAAGCTGCTGCCAAATTCCTAACCCACAGAAACTGTGATATGATAAATGCTCATTGTTTTGAGCCACCAAGTGGTGGAGTAATTTGTTAGGCAGCAATAGGTAAGTCACACCACTTGTCATAGAACTTTATTGCTGGAAAACTATCTTGAAAGGTTTCATATCCTGACCATGTAGTACCTACCATGAGCAGGGTCTGAACTGCATGGCGGGTATATAATGGTGAGGAAAACAAACCCAGAATCTGCCACCAGGAAGCTTACAATCACACTCCACAAACATATAATGGGAGAAAAGGAGACAAACATTTTTTATGTCGAGAAAGTTACTTAATATCATGTATCCTCGATTTATGAAGTGGAGAATAATACCTACTTTAAGAATTGTTGAGCAGTTGAGAAGTAATATTAAATAAAGTACCTGGCATGCCTGGATGGTGTGGCTCAGTGGTTGAGCATTGACTTATGAACCAGGAGGTCACTGTTCAATTCCCTGTCAGGGCACATACCCTGGTTGTGGGTTCGATCCCCAGTAGGAGGCATGCAGGAGGCAGCTGTTCAATGATTCTCTCCCATCATTGATGTTTCTATCTTTCCCTCTACCTTCCTCTCTGAAATCAATAAAAAAATATTTTAAAAAAGCACTTAGCGTGGAGTTGACTCTCATGAATGCTTGCTGTTATTATCCTAGAGGTGGGTTTCTACCACCAGCTTTCTTTTTCCAACTTTAAGGTAGAGTCCCCGAATAATGCCAAAAATGTCATTGTATGTGTGTGCGCAAGTCAGCATTTTCACTCATAGTTTTGAGAAGTTAGAGACTTTACCAGAAAAAGCTCTCCACTGTCTTTCTCAAAACCCATGGCTTGAAAACCTCATAGGGAAATGCTGGTGCCCTGGTTTCGATCTGACTCGGGGCCTATCCTAAGCTGGTTGGGAATGTATATTTTCCTGACTAATCATTTAGAATAATAAAGAAGCTAAGTTCCCACCCGGATGTGCCAACATACTAAGTGTCACCAGCCATTTTGTTGAAAGAGTAATATTACTTATGCTGGACCACGTGTGTGATATTTTATTCCAAAGCAATCAAGTCTCTCATCACTTAGACAAATAATTATCCCTCATCACATTGTGTCATTTAAAATTACATGGGTTCCCCTTCCCCTAATTATATACAGTAGCTTGCTTCATCTCCATCTCATCAATTATGTTGATTTCTTAAAGCATCGAGACCAGGGATACCTGACAGATATGCTCCTTGGTTATCTTCTACCTGAATATTCTGGGACTTCTCGAGAGAAATGGCTCAGCATCCGAAGTTTAGATAGCTGGTCAGCAATCTTAAGAGCCCAAACGTAGATCATAGATGTACCAGGTGGAAGAACGAGGTGGGGATGAACAGGAGTTATTTCTGACCAGAGCAGCTTTCTCTTGCTGCCAGTTTCCTGACAGGCACCGTCACAGCCCCTGGGTTGCCCCGTTGCTATGGCAACCAACACCGTATATCACACTCAAATCTGGTATTGAAATATACTGGAAGCACAAAGCATCCATTTTTTCATATGTTTCCCAAGTTCATTTTCCTCATGGCTTCATGCAGCGATTCAACATGAAACATTTATTTGAGCTTAAAAAAATAAATCGTAAACACATATTCTCCTTCTTTGAGATTCCGAACTAGCTTCTGGGACTGAAATGGGAGTTCGCCATCAAACAGATTTCATGCATTTCAAACAATTAGACTTTTTTTTTTTCAAAGAAAGAAGGGGGAGGGCATTGCCCTTGTGGTCTTCTGTGGAACTAATCTATACGCTATAAGCAGCCTTAGCCTTCGGATGCCAAACTGCGGGGAGACCAGGTGGGGAGATTTCAAATGAGGTGTGACATTTTGCTTCTATTCCACAAGGAATAGATCACTGTTGAAAGGCAAGCGCTGCTCTGTTTAATTCATACTGTGAAGCGGGGGTGTGGGGGGGGTGCATCTTGACTTGAAGACTGGATCTTACAGCAGCGACTAGGGTTTGGCACTTGGATGAGACACACTGTTCTCATTATCAGAAATGCTGGCATTCAGATAACGGGGGTAAGGCTGAGGTTAGAGTTAAATACAGAGCACTGCAACCAATTAAAAAAGAAACTGTCAATAACTTGATCCGGGAACTAGCAAGGCTGCCTCCTGAGGAAAAAAAAAAATCTTGTATGAAGTGTTCACATCAAGAGAAAGACCCACATCCATTTATTTATCTGACATTGAACTCACAACGTTATTCCTTTTCCTCTCGGGAAAGATGATGTAACTGAAAATATAACCCTGCTGTTGAGTAAATTGCTGACCTGGTGTAAATTTTTGCAAACGTGTTTTACGTGCAAACTTAATGGGTTTTTTCCATATTAACGTTATTACAGTCCTCACTGTCAAGACTAGGTTATATTAGTAAGTATTTGTAAGGAACTCAAAGATTCGGAGTTTTAAACCTGCTTCTATAATGTTGGTCTTTCCATCCCAATCAACTTGACAATCTTATTAGAGGATGGCTCGAGAGGAAGGAAAGATTTTCTTTTAATAGCTAAACACCTCTGCCAAAACCGGTTTGGCTCAGTGGGTAGAGCGTCGGCCTGCGGACTGGAGGGTCCCAGGTTCAATTCCGATCAAGGACATGTACCTTGGTTGAGGGCACATCCCCGGTGAGGGGTGTGCAGGAGGCAGCTGGTTGATGTTTCTCTCTCATCGATGTTTCTGGCTCTCTATCCCTCTCCTCTCCTCTTTGTGAAAAATCAATCAAATATATTTTTTAAAAATAGCTAAACACCTCTAGGATCAAATTTATGAACTTTTGAAATGGAAATTTTAAAAAAGATTAAAGGAGCTCTAGCTGGTTTGGCTCAGAGGATAGAGCATCGGCCTGCGGACTGAAGGGTCCTGGGTTCGATTCCAGTCAAGGGCACATGCCGGGGCTGCAGGCTCAATCCCCAGTGGGGGACGTGCAGGAGGCAGCCGATCCATGATTCTCTCTCATCATTGATGTTTCTATCTCTCTCTCCCTCTCCCTTCCTCTCTGAAATCAATAAAAATATATTTAAATTTTTTATATTTTATGCCATACTTTGGACATGTACAATCAGAATCTGCATTTTTTTAAAAATGTATTTTATTGACTTTTTACAGAGAGGAAGGGAGAGGGATAGAGAGCTAGAAACCTCGATGAGAGAGAAACATCAACCAGCTGCCTCCTACACACCCCCTACTGGGGATGTGCCCGCAACCAAGATACATGCCCTTGACCAGAATCGAACCTGGGACCCTTCAGTCCGCAGATCGACGCTCTATCCACTGAGCCAAAGCGGTCGGGGCAGAATCTGCATTTTTAACAGGATCCCCAGGAAACTCGAGTGCACAGTAAAGTCTGTGAAGCAAAGATCTCATTCGGTGGCTCTCAACATTGAAGCTGCAGGGAGGCACCCACAGGGCTGAGCTCTTAGGCTACATTGCAGGGCGCACCCCCAGAGTTTCTGACTGAGGAGGTCTGAGATGGGGCCCAAGAATATGCATTTCTCTTTCATCACATATCTTTAATATATATACATATATATAGATAGATATAGATATAGATATAGATTGATTTCAGAGAGGAAAGGAGAGATAGAAACATCAATGATTACAGAGAATCATAGATCAGCTGCCTCCTGCACGCCACTGCTGGGGATGGAGCCAGCAACTTGGGCATGTGCCCTTGACTGGAATCAAACCGTGACCTCCTGGTTCATAAGCCGACGCTCAACCACTGAGCCACGTGGGCTGGGCTATGCATTTCCAACACTTTCCCAGGTGCTGCCGATGCTGCTAGTCTGGGCCACGCTGAGAAGCACAGCTTTCACTCGTTCTCCTCACGCCCCAGGTGCCCCTGAGTTCACTTCCCAGCCCTGGCCTCACTTGCGGTGTGATCTCGCGGAGCCCCAGTTCCTTTCCACAGCACGGAGTAATCCCAGCTTCCTCGGACTTCGTGAGAACGTAAAGACCTTTAAAAGCCAAATGACCCGCAGGTCCGCAGCACCAGGAGCCCCTGGGAGCTCTGGGAAATGCAGTCTCCGGCCCCCATCTCAGACCTGTGGGATGGATCAGAACCTGCATTTTCACAAGACCCCCAGGTAGGATGGGTGCGCGTTAAGGTGTCAGAGCCGTTCTCTGAGTACACGGGTCCTCGTTTCCCGGTGCAGCCGAGGGTACAGCCGCTCGGGGAATGGGGGTCTCTAGCCTCAGAGCCCGCCTGGGGAGCAGGAACTCCTAACTCTCTCATCAGAGTCCCCCCTCAAGTTCCAGGCACACGGGGCGGGGGCGGGTGTGATTCCTCGTCTCAGGCCCAGGCACGCACCGCGAGGGCCCTCTGGTTTGCAGAGCCCCGGGCGGCACCACATGCAGAAAATCTACATTCACTTGCGAGTTCACCAAGAAACAGATGCAGCCCTAACCGGTTTGGATCAGTGGATAGAGCGTCAGCCTGCAGACTGAAGGGTCGCGGGTTTGATTGCAGTCAAGGGTATGTGCCTTGGTCGCAGGCTCGACCCCTGGCCCTTGTTGGGGCACGTGCAGGAGGCAACCAATGGATGTGGCTCTCTCACATGGATGTTTCTCTCTGTGTGTCTCTCTCCCTCCCTTCCTCTCTCTCTAAAAATCAATGGTTTGGCTCAGTGGATAGGGCATTGGCGTGTGGACTGAAGGGTTCCAGGTTCCATTCCGGTCAAGGGCACATGCCTGGGTTTTCGGGCTTGATCCCTAGTAAGGGGCGTGCAGGAGGCAGCCAATCCATGATTCTCTCTCATCATTGATGTTTCTCTCTCTCTCTCCCTTCCTCTCTGAAATCAATAAAAATATGTTAAAAAATAAATAAAAATCAATGGAAAAATATCCTCTGGTGAGGATTTTTAAAAAAGGAAGAAAGAAAAGAAACAGATACAGCCCATGAGGAGAGAAAGGTTTCTAAACCTTAGCATTTGCTTCTTTGGCGCTCCGATTGCTTGTTTTGGATAATCACATGGAGGTTCTACTTGAATCCCCGAGAGCAGAAGAGGGCCAGGAAGGAGAAGGGGTAGAAGAGAGGCCACGCAGGAGCTGGAGGTTCCCACAGGGAAAGAAAAGCGACTCCAGGCTGCCCAGTTGGACTTGCTCCCCGGAAACTGGTTTCTGTTGGAACAGAAGGCACAGCTGAGTTCCCACTGCAGGAGGCAGCCCCCTCAATGTTCTGGTGTGTGATTCTTTGGGAACAAAGTACTGTTTGGGAGTCATTACCATTTGTAGCTATTTTATTGTACGAACCACATGAAAACGAATTCTTCCTGAACATTCTAATGAACAAAACAATACAGGAGTGACTTCAGCGGAGTTGGGAAGGCAGCATTGCTTTTTGGCATACTTATGAATAACGAGTGGCATCTGAAACATAATGTAACAGGAATGAAAAAGTAACCAGATTTGTCTGATAATGAACGAAATTCCGGAAACTCTGGCATCTCTCATGAAGTGGCCCATAAGTTTAAGGCTAATCGTGTCATTGAACTTGTTCTTTGAAGCCTCTTACACGGTGATTGAAGGAGTTCATTTTATTTTCTCTTTTCTTTTTTTAAAAAAATCCTCACCTGAGGATATTTTTCCATTGATTTTTAGGGAGAGTGGAAGAGAGAGGGAGAGACAGAGAGAAACATGGATGTGAGAGAAACACATTGATTGGTTGCCTCCTGCACGGGCCCTGACCAGGGCCTAGGCCGGGGAGGAGCTTGCAACTGAGATACGTCTACAGCCTTTTGATAGAAAACATAGACATAAGCATGATAAGTTCCAACTAGATTTTAAACTTTCAGTCTCAATTTCCTTACTGAGCTATATTTTTTCCTCCCTGGCCCTTAAGCATTGACATCTCCTGGATATAGCGCCAAGGTTATGTCCATGAAAACAGGCAACTTGGGGGGAAATGGATTTCAGTTAGGCCTTAACCATAAGCCCACTTGTGAGATTTTGGGCTTCCAGTTCAAGATTGGGCATAGCCCCTTTAGATAAATCCACAACTCAAATCATTTGAAGAATAAGGGCTCTCACCTGGCCGGCGTGGCTCAGTGGTTGAGTGTTGACCTATGAGCCAGGAGGTCACGGTTCGATTTCCGGTCAGGGCACATGCCCAGGTTGTGGGCTCGATCCCCAGTAGGGCGCATAGAGGAGGTAGCCGATCCATGATTCTCTCTCATCATGGATGTTTCTATTCTCTCTCCCTCTTCCTTCCTCTCTGAAATCAATATATATTAATAAAGAATAAGGACTCTCAGAAATTTGCCTCCTCCCTCCCCAATTCCCAGATACTCTTCAAAATTAACAAGATGGGAAAATCAAATAGTGATTACCTCTAAGGAGGAGAGGGTATTTTGGGCAGGAAGGAAGGGGTGAGGGGGAACTTTCTGGAGTGAAAATAATAGTCCATTTTTATAGGGATTTTGGGTAGGTGGTGTGGTAAGCATTTGTCAAAATTCATGGAGAGGTACATTGAAATTTGTGTGTTTCTTTATATGTTAATCTTACCGAAAATAAAACCCTATATAATAAAAGAAAGTCCCTATAAAAAGACTTGGATTACGGGCTAAAAGTATGAAAGTTGCATTTTTATCAGCTCTGTCAGCATCTCCAACCAACCACAAAACACAAACGCTTTTGACCACTTCTATAGAGGGCAGCGGGCGGAAATTCTCCAAAACCAAAACATGTATCTGAAATAGAGGAATATGTGTTCTGGGCTGATTGTTTTTCTCCCAGGGAAGCAGATCTTTGCCCCTGACCCAAGCAGGCTTCCTTTAGCAGCCAATCCTTATGTAAAAATAGTTGCTAGTGTGTGTGTGTGTGTGTGTGTGTGTGTGTGTGTGTGTGTGTGTAAGGGTAGCTGAAGACTTGCAAGAATTCTGTCAGGCCCTAACCGGTTTGGCTCAGTGGATAGCGTCGGCCTGCAGACTGAAAGGTCCCAGGTTCGATTCCGGTCAAGGGCATGTACCTTGGTTGTGGGCACATCCCCAGTAGGGAGTGTGCAGGAGGCAGCTGATCGATGTTTCTCTCTCATCGATGTTTCTAACTCTCTATCCCTCTCCCTTCCTCTCTGTAAAAAATCAATAAAATATGTTTTAAAAAAGAAGAAGAATTCTGTCAGAAATTCCCTGGAGACCCCAGGCAGGAAGGTGGGAATTGGGCATCCAGATTCTCTGATGTCTTTCCCCAAGTAAGTGTACAAATGGGTCCAAAATAACCAAGGAGAGGCCCTGCTTCAGCCTAAAATCCATTACATTATAGGTTTGGGGAACATGATAAAAACATGTGGGTCAAGACGAAATTTTATTCAACTTGTATTGTTTGGGAGTCTTTACCCTTCTGTTCCCGCTTTGAATATCTCTCTAGTTCCCCAATTTACCAACATGGGTTTGCTTCTTTCATTTTATTATCATGAAATATTTCAAGCACAGGAAATATAGAGAATCCTATAACAAAGAGCAGTGTATTCAGGATCCCATCTTGTCAGATTACCTTTTTCAAGATTGAAAACGTGTTTTCATTTGTGGTTAGTAGTTAAATTATTGGTACTAAAGAGTTCAAATGAATCAGTTGTTCTTCTATTAGCATTTACCTGCTTGACCTTTTTCTCACTTTTCTGTTATACAAATTTGGAAATAGGCATTTGGACACGAAATTGGTGATTTGATTTTATTCCTGTTTTCCTAAACAGATGCATATATCCATATGAGTGACTGCTCTCAGGTTTTGTGATTTATAATTTATATAGTCAGATTTTTTACTTTATTAGCGTTATTATTAAGAAAATTGAGGTATATCTGCTTTCCCATCCCTACAGACTCTAGTCTGGCTTCTTTAACCAACAACAACAACAACAACATATTTTTATCGATTTCAGAGAGGAAGGGAGAAGGAGAGAAACATCAATGATGAGAGAATCATTGACAGGCTGCCTCCTGCACACCCCACATTGGGGATTAAGCCTACAACCTGGGCATGTGCCCTTACCAGGAATTGAACTGTGACCTCCTGGTTCATAGGTTGACACTCAACCACTGAGCCATGCCGGTCAGGCTGGATTTATAATTGTATTTTTCAGCTTTATTGAGATGTAATTGACATGAAACATTGCATCCGTTTAAGGCATACAACATCAAGGTTTTATACATGAATATCTTGCAAAATGATTACCACGATAAGGTTAGTTAACGCCTTCATCACCTTGCATAATTACCTTTTTGTTGTTGTGATGAACATTTAAGATCTCTCTCAATATATAATTCAGTATTGTTAACTATAGTCACCAGGCTGTACATTACATCCCCAGAACTTATTCATCTTATAACTGGAAATTTATACCCTTTGACCAACAACTCCCCCATTTCCTCCAACCCTCAGTCCATGGCTACCACTAATCTACTCTCTGTTTCTGATTTCGGCTTTTTTAGATTCCACATCTAAGTGACATCATACAGTATTTGTTTTTCTCTCTTTGGCTTATCTCACTTAGCATAATAGCCTCAAGGTCCATCCATGTTGTTGCAAGTGGCAGGATTTCCTTCTTTCTCATGGCTGAATATTCTATTGTGTGTATGTATCTTGTTTATTTATTCATACATCCAGGGACACAGGTTGTTTCTATGTCTGGGCTATTGTGAATAATCCTGCATTGAACATGGGCGTGCAGACATTTCTTTGAGGTCCTGCTTTCATTTCCTTTGGATACACACCCAAATGTGGGATTGCTGGGTCCTATGGTAGATCAGTTTTTAATGAGTGAAGGAACCGCCATACTGTTTGCCACAGGGGCTGCCCCAGGTGACATTCTCACTAACAGTGCCCGAGGGTTCCTTTTCTCCACATCCTCTCCAATGTTGGTCATGCCTTGTCTTTTTTTATTATAGCTATTCTAACTGGTGTGAGGCGATACCTCATTGTGGTTTTGATTTGCATTTTCCTGGTGATTAGTGATGGGGAGCACCTTTTCATGTACCTGTTGGTCATTTGTATGTCCTACTCAGAAAAATGTGTACTCAGGTCCTCTGTCCATTTTCGAACCTGATTGCTTTTTGCTCCTGAGTTATATGTATTATGTAGTTTGGACCTTAACCCCATATTCTTTCTTTTTAAAATTATCTTTTTTAAAAAATATATATTTTATTGATTTTTCACAGAGAGGAAGGGAGAGGGATAGAGAGCCAGAAACATCGATGAGAGAGAGACATCGACCAGCTGCCTCCTGCACATCCCCCACCAGGAGATGTGCCCGCAACCAATGTACATGCCCTTGACCGGAATCGAACCTGGGACCTTCCAGTCCGCAGACCCACGCTCTATCCACTGAGCCAAACCGGTTTCGGCTTTAAAATTATCTTATGTTTCCCATCATCATTTATCTCCTCTATGCCCTTTTCTACTTCCACCCCCTCCCCCCAATCGCCACGCTGTTGTTCCCATATTCTTTATAACACTATCAGCAATTTCAAATTTGAAAACAGAAACCATTGTTTACAATGCAAGCAAGTGGTTTCTAAACATTTTGGTCTTAGAAGACCCGTAGAGGCTTACGCATCAGTGAAGACTTCAAAGAACTTGTCTTTACATCGATTTTATCCATCCATATTTACTGTATTAGAAATAAAAACATACAGAGACAGTAAAGCATCAAACAGACTGTCAAATTACAGGGGGAAGGTTAGGGAGAGGTGGGGGAGATAAGAGATCAACCAAAGGACTTGTATGCATGCATATAAGCATAACCAATGGACGCAACACTCTGGGGGGTGAAGGCATATATGGGAGTGGGATGGGGGGGGGGGACAATGGTAAGATATGTACACATATAATACCTTAATAAAAAAAAGTGAAAAAAATAAAAACAGAAAAAAACTTAAATACTTGTTAATTCATTAAAAATAACAATAAACATTGTATATGTTAACATGACACATTGTTATGAAAATAACTGTTTTCTAAAATAAAAAATACATTTATTGAGAAGAACAGTGTAGGCATATATTTTACAATCCCTAATGTCTGCCTTAATAGAAACAGCTGGATTTTCATATTTGTTTCTGTATTCAATATATTGTGAAACACTGTTTTGCTTGAAAATTATTAAGAAAACCCAGCCTTACATAGATATGTAGTTGAAATGGAAGGAGTCATTATTAGATTTTTCAGATAGTTGTGGATATTCTTGTTTGGTACTATGACCAAATTGAGACAAGTTTCTTTTTTTTTAAAATGTGTTTTTATTGATTTCAGAGAGGAAGGGAGAGGGAGAGAGATATAGAAACAGCAATGATGACAGAGAATTAGCAATCTGCCACCTCCTGCATGCCCCCCACTGGGGATCAAGCCT
Organism: Eptesicus fuscus; assembly: GCF_027574615.1. NCBI lineage: Eukaryota > Metazoa > Chordata > Mammalia > Chiroptera > Vespertilionidae > Eptesicus > Eptesicus fuscus. The sequence goes on from NC_072473.1 coordinate 5,363,962, forward strand.
GCAATCCAGACATGTGCCCCTGACGGGTATCGAACCCAGGACCCTTCAGTCCGCAGGCTGACACTCTATTCACTGAGCCAAACCAGCTAGGGCAAGAAAAGTTTCTTAAAGAAAAGATGCATTATGAGATTTGAAACCATGATAATGAACTTTTCATACTCTCTTACATTAAAATTTATTGATTTATTTTACATTTGGAATGAATACTTTACCCAGGCATGATTTTGTAGCATCATATGTTTTGGTCATTTGGGAAATATGTGTTCATTGAAATAGGCAGATCTTCCTTATACAATATTGAAAAACCCACACTCATTAATAATACCACTGAACTCATCAGAGATGTCTTCTTTTTAAAATTTTACTTCTCCCCTTTATTTATTTACTAAAGATGTCTTTTGGAAATAACACCATCACAAAAAATTAACATAGACTGGCCCTATTTATTTATGAGATTTCTGTTTGGAAAAAGTTAATGTAAGAGAGAATCGATCACGTGCCCCTTGGAGTAAAAATAGGTGTGTCTACAAAAGACCCACTGATACTTAGACCCATTGAGGGGAAAAAGGAAAAGAATTAAAATTAACAATTTTTTAAATCCTCATTCAAGAATATGTCATCAGAGATTTCTTTAAGTGTGGTGAAGCTGTCAAGCCCATGGGGGCAGATCCAAGTTTTCTACAATTTTAATTGTCACTTCAGAATTCAAATGTTATTATTGGCAGCAAATACTGCCAATTGTTTTCCTTAAAGTGACAGGCTCATTTTGTTCATTGTTGAGAAAATGTCTGCCTAACCCTAAGTCTGGGAGAAAAGAAAAATCAGCGGTTGGCAGTTTTCCTTTCAAGTTAAGATGGTATTACATGAAAATAGCAACCAGTTTAGCTGGCAACTCAAATATTGGTACCTCAGCAGTCACCCCGTGCTTTCCCGTGAGACACTATATGAACACTGGTGAAATGATTTAGGCTTACTTCTCATTTTGTCACACAGAATTTAAGAAGAGGTGTGCTCAAGGGGTGAAATGTACTAAAAGCATTTAATACTTTTTCTGGCATTTGGTTTTCCTTCAGGTGCGTAGTGGTGAAGCACACTATCACCACGAGTACAGTTTGGTGCCCTGCCTTGATTCATGCTTAGTGCGTGGTCATCTCCATGCAGAGATCCCAGGGGCTTGCCCTTCTGCCTGTGTTTGCAGCATCTTGTTTGTATTAAAAAGACAGTAACATGTGGGCTTTTGAAAGCCTTTAAACCTGAAGCACTATTCTTCCAGTCCGCAGACCCACGCTCTATCCACTGAGCCAAACCGGTTTCGGCTTTAAAATTATCTTATGTTTCCCATCATCATTTATCTCCTCTATGCCCTTTTCTACTTCCACCCCCTCCCCCCAATCGCCACGCTGTTGTTCCCATATTCTTTATAACACTATCAGCAATTTCAAATTTGAAAACAGAAACCATTGTTTACAATGCAAGCAAGTGGTTTCTAAACATTTTGGTCTTAGAAGACCCGTAGAGGCTTACGCATCAGTGAAGACTTCAAAGAACTTGTCTTTACATCGATTTTATCCATCCATATTTACTGTATTAGAAATAAAAACATACAGAGACAGTAAAGCATCAAACAGACTGTCAAATTACAGGGGGAAGGTTAGGGAGAGGTGGGGGAGATAAGAGATCAACCAAAGGACTTGTATGCATGCATATAAGCATAACCAATGGACGCAACACTCTGGGGGGTGAAGGCATATATGGGAGTGGGATGGGGGGGGGGGACAATGGTAAGATATGTACACATATAATACCTTAATAAAAAAAAGTGAAAAAAATAAAAACAGAAAAAAACTTAAATACTTGTTAATTCATTAAAAATAACAATAAACATTGTATATGTTAACATGACACATTGTTATGAAAATAACTGTTTTCTAAAATAAAAAATACATTTATTGAGAAGAACAGTGTAGGCATATATTTTACAATCCCTAATGTCTGCCTTAATAGAAACAGCTGGATTTTCATATTTGTTTCTGTATTCAATATATTGTGAAACACTGTTTTGCTTGAAAATTATTAAGAAAACCCAGCCTTACATAGATATGTAGTTGAAATGGAAGGAGTCATTATTAGATTTTTCAGATAGTTGTGGATATTCTTGTTTGGTACTATGACCAAATTGAGACAAGTTTCTTTTTTTTTTAAATGTGTTTTTATTGATTTCAGAGAGGAAGGGAGAGGGAGAGAGATATAGAAACAGCAATGATGACAGAGAATTAGCAATCTGCCACCTCCTGCATGCCCCCCACTGGGGATCAAGCCTGCAATCCAGACATGTGCCCCTGACGGGTATCGAACCCAGGACCCTTCAGTCCGCAGGCTGACACTCTATTCACTGAGCCAAACCAGCTAGGGCAAGAAAAGTTTCTTAAAGAAAAGATGCATTATGAGATTTGAAACCATGATAATGAACTTTTCATACTCTCTTACATTAAAATTTATTGATTTATTTTACATTTGGAATGAATACTTTACCCAGGCATGATTTTGTAGCATCATATGTTTTGGTCATTTGGGAAATATGTGTTCATTGAAATAGGCAGATCTTCCTTATACAATATTGAAAAACCCACACTCATTAATAATACCACTGAACTCATCAGAGATGTCTTCTTTTTAAAATTTTACTTCTCCCCTTTATTTATTTACTAAAGATGTCTTTTGGAAATAACACCATCACAAAAAATTAACATAGACTGGCCCTATTTATTTATGAGATTTCTGTTTGGAAAAAGTTAATGTAAGAGAGAATCGATCACGTGCCCCTTGGAGTAAAAATAGGTGTGTCTACAAAAGACCCACTGATACTTAGACCCATTGAGGGGAAAAAGGAAAAGAATTAAAATTAACAATTTTTTAAATCCTCATTCAAGAATATGTCATCAGAGATTTCTTTAAGTGTGGTGAAGCTGTCAAGCCCATGGGGGCAGATCCAAGTTTTCTACAATTTTAATTGTCACTTCAGAATTCAAATGTTATTATTGGCAGCAAATACTGCCAATTGTTTTCCTTAAAGTGACAGGCTCATTTTGTTCATTGTTGAGAAAATGTCTGCCTAACCCTAAGTCTGGGAGAAAAGAAAAATCAGCGGTTGGCAGTTTTCCTTTCAAGTTAAGATGGTATTACATGAAAATAGCAACCAGTTTAGCTGGCAACTCAAATATTGGTACCTCAGCAGTCACCCCGTGCTTTCCCGTGAGACACTATATGAACACTGGTGAAATGATTTAGGCTTACTTCTCATTTTGTCACACAGAATTTAAGAAGAGGTGTGCTCAAGGGGTGAAATGTACTAAAAGCATTTAATACTTTTTCTGGCATTTGGTTTTCCTTCAGGCGCGTAGTGGTGAAGCACACTATCACCACGAGTACAGTTTGGTGCCCTGCCTTGATTCATGCTTAGTGCGTGGTCATCTCCATGCAGAGATCCCAGGGGCTTGCCCTTCTGCCTGTGTTTGCAGCATCTTGTTTGTATTAAAAAGACAGTAACATGTGGGCTTTTGAAAGCCTTTAAACCTGAAGCACTATTCTTTATCTTGTAAGCCTCTTCCCTGGCTGCTCTGGGGCAACTCTTTCTGCCTTGTTGACTGCAGCAGTGGTTCCCAAAGGTGGGGTAGGAGAAGGGAGGGATGTTGTGGTGACTCCCAGAGGACATTTGGTAGTATCTGGAGACAGTCTGGTTGTCATAACTTGTGTGTATGTGTGTGGGAGGGATGTTAATGGCATCTAGCAGGTAGAAGGCAGGAATGCTGTTAAAAGTCCTACAATGCAGAGACCGCTCCTAAAACAAAGACTTACCTGGCCCCAAATGGCAATAGTGCTAAGGTTGAGACACCCAGGATTGCACAGTGTCATTGATATCATATAATTGAAAATGTCAGTAACTACTTCTGGTGGGCGTTCTCATGGAGATAGTTCCAATTCTCTTGATTTCTATGTCTTGTGATGCCAAATGCTGCAATGGCCCCAAGGAAAGCGTTCTGGAACTCTCTAGGGAAATCAAGGACCTCAGCCTTGAAACTTAACTGATCCCACAAAGGCAGTATTCCGTAAGGCCCTGGGGCATGCACACATCAGGGAGTAATAACATGGACATTAACCCTCCCGTGTCCACCACCGTGGCACATGCAGGCTGCTCTGCCTGGCACAGACAAGCAGGTAGAGCATTACAATGCTATTCACAACATCAAAACAACATGATCTCTAAAGGAAGGCCATAAGTACCTTATTCTTATCTTTTTTTTCTTTATCACGTCAAATTATTCTGACTAATAATTGTATCATCCGTGACTTCATTCTGAACCCAGGCTTACTTATTGATTTTTATTGACCTGTTTATAGAAGATTGGTCCTTTTATCTTACAAGGGAGACACTGACTGTACGGATCGGTTTCGTTTTCTTTAGTAATATTTTAATACAGGTCAAACAAATGCTTTGAAAACAGGCATGCTGTTGAATGAAAGGCATATCTTCCATTTTAAAAACCTGTCACGGTCTTTCTTGAAGAGAGCGTGAGCACGTTGCATAGAACAGCGACGGATTCTTTAATATTCTGCTCATTATCCTGCGGAGAGACGGCGTGTTCAAAACACCCTTCACTGTACATACGCAGTTACCCTAGGAAACACCTTAGTTTGGAAAGCCTTCAGTGATTACTTAGGGGCTGGAAGGCTTACTCCCTGAACAATTATGCTTGGCCTCTCCCAGCCAAAAATACCCTGAAGTGAAAATCACAAACCCTTTGGCTAAGAGTGCGCACTTCCGTGAGGCCATGGAGGCTGGGACTTCATATGTTTATGATTGCAAGACTATTGTTACAATAGAAAGTGATACATACATTTGGAAGAAATTAATGAATGCACAGGAGGATGGGTGTGAGTTGCTCAGCATGGAAACATCTGTTTCAACCCATTCTGAACAAGGAAGAATGTGGGTCCAGCCATATATTTCTGGAAAACGCTTGCCTCACAGTCTTGACCTAGGAGATGGCATCTGGACAGGGGAGGAAACAGAAGTGGTCTTGCAATCACATCCTCTTAACATCAAAACAAAACAAAAACCATGTCCTTATCATTTTTAAAGGGTTTCTTCACAGCACAAAAATTCCCCAAACTTCCCCTCTGTGTTTATTTTTTAACCCCTTACACAGTTTTTGCATGGTTCACAAATTTCATCACTGCAGCGTATTTGTCAAAATGAAGAAACTGACATCGATGCATTATAATTAACCAAACCCCAGGCTTTATTTGGATTTCACTAGTGTTTGTTTTTTTTAAATTGTCTCTGACTTTATTTTTTATTTATTTTAATATATTTTTATTGATTTCAGAGAGGAAGGAAGTGGAGAGAGAAACATCAATGATGAGAGAGAATCATTAATCGGCTGCCTCCTGCACGCCCCACACTGGGGCTCGAGCCTGCAACCTGGGCATGTGGCCCTGACAGTAATTGAACCTGGGATCCTTCAGTCCGCAGGCCGATGCTCTATCCGCTGAGCCAAACCAGCTAGGGCGGGACTTCACTAGTTTTGCCACTAATGTCCTTTTTCTGTTTGAAGATCCCATCGAGGACACCACATTGTATCTAGTAACCATTTCTCTTAATCTTCCTTCTTGACTTTGAATGAGCCTCCTCTCTTGTTTGTCCCTCAGACAGTAAGCTTCATAATGGGATCTTAAGAAGCCTTCCTAAACACACGAGAGCCCACTTTTCAATAGTGTCTGTTGTAGGGGAGGGAAAGAAACTACTGCTTTTCCTCTGCCCTCCTAGGTTTTGCAGTCGGGGCCGTGGAAATGAAACAGACACAATACAGACTAACATGAGAGAAACAGAGCTTATGAACAAAGCAGAGCACATGTGTGATGCAGGAGAAGCTCAGTGATGACTAACTCCAAGGGGTAGTTAGAATTTGGGGATTATAGAGCATCTTCACAAAGAACGATAAAATCTGTAGTGAAGTAACAAGACCCACAAAAAGGGATTAAGGCTTTCAGCAGTGCCAGACTGGGGGGGGGGGGGGAAATAACTATATGGGAGGAAACAAATGGAAGATGATGGTTATTTAGAAATTTGTTAATCTGGATTCCATTGAGAAGAGTCTCAACTTGTCCCCAGTGTTAAGAGTTTAAGAATTACCCTCCTCTTCCTGGCATGAGAGAGGAAGACACTTTTACAAAGGAAATTTTATGTTCTGCTGTTAGGAAAATGGGTGGGGGGAGAGTAGAAAGTTGGTTTTAGCATCTGCTGTTTCTGAGTTTTCTTCAGCTCAGAATCATCCATATGCCAGTGGCATATTTGGAGATGGCATGTTCTGTTCCCCGACACTATAGCTCAAAAAACAAATAAACAAACAAACAAAAAAACAAAACAAAAACCTAGTCAGCCCAGCTGGCATGACTCAGTGGTGGAGCGTTGACCTATAAACCAAGAGGTCATGGTTCGATTCCCAGTCAGGGCACATGCACGGGTTGCGGGCTCAATCCCCAGTGGGGGGGCGTGCAGGAGGCAGCCGATCCATGATTCTCTCTCATCATTGATGTTTCGATCTCTCCTTTCCCTTCCTCTCTGAAATCAATAAAAATAAAAATGAAAAGCCTAATGAAAAAATCTTGGGAAAATTGAAAAGTTCAGCCAAAAGGCTCTCCTGATTGCCATTTTTACCTACATAAAACCAGGCATCATCCTTTTCATGAATTTATTTTCTATGATTTTATTAAAGGCTACTCTGGTATAACTTAGTATATAGCTGGATCGATCTCATGGGTCAGAACAGGAGGTCATCGGGTAATAGGAATGACCAGACTAGGAGAAGCAAGGTTTGAGAAATTAGACTTTCGGACTGGGAAAGAACAGAAGTTTGGACCAGACCATGTTGAACTATATGAGGGGAAGTTCAGAGAGCTGGGCCATGTGCAGAGCTAGGGCCCCAGACGTGTAGAATCAGAAAGTGGAGCAAATAGCATGGGGGTGGGTTGGGAATGGTGGGCTGGCAGGCAGATGGACTGGCAGTGAGTGCCAGAGAGGGTTGGGTGATATGCAGGGGCCAGGCAGGGAATGAGGAAGAGGTTTTCTAGAAAAAGCAGGTAGGACACCAGCTTGGGCTCACACTGCTTGTAAATCAGAGGCAGGATCCTGGTCGCAGCTCTCAGAGCCTGGGTTCTGAGTTGGTAGCTCTGGCAGGGTTTGGGCAAGCAAGAACTACCTGGGAGCAAGATACTTGGGACCTAAGTGTGAGATACCTGGGGTACCGAGGTAGAGACTCAAGTACAGGAACTCCAGCCATTACTATCGGGGCGAGGTAAGAGCAAGGTCAGAACCCAGATTAACTTGAGGTTGAATTAACTTCCCTGCCGAACAAAAGATGCTAAATTGCCCCTGGGTAGGAGAAGAAGTAATCATGACCCTAACTCAGAGTTCCTGAACCTTGGCACCAATGAGATTTGGGATTAAATCACTCTTTGATGTGTGTGTGTGTATGTGTGTGTGTGTGTGGGGGGGCGGGTGCTGGCTGTCTTATGACACTGTGGACTGTTGAGCAGCATCTCTAGCCTTGGCCTACTAGATACCAATAACACCTTCCACCTCACCTTCTGCCAAGTTGTGACAATCAAATATGTGTCCAAATATTGCCAAACATCCCGTGGGACAAGATCACCCCTATTAGGAATCCCTGCTCTAAAATGAGACAGACCCCATAGAAGACATTAAGTGGCTTCAGTTTAAGTAGGAAAAATGTCTGGGGGAAGGGAACCAAGCCAGTTATTATATCCCACAAAGGAAATCAAGGGAAGTGCTATGCCTAGGAAGGCAACGTGGACTCAGTACTTCCTTTGCAAAGAGCCACTGAATAAGCAGGTGTGAGAATATTTTGGTCTTCAATGGAGGAAGTCTGGGACCATAAGTTGTCTTGCTCCTTGTAAGCAACATGTATGGCAGAAGTGGGTGTGTATTCACTGATTTACTAGGTCAAATGAAATTGAGTTATGCTTAGAACAATGTTTGGTGCATAAAGCCAAAAGAAATGAAAATTTTCCTTGTGTTCTCACACCATGAAAGCCTTCCTAGCCTTAACATGCCTTTGTCCAATGTAGGACATGATGCTACGTTATTGAATAATGCCCTTTTCACTCTTTGTTTTTTCAGTGGAATTGTATAAAGCTTTTTTTAAAAATCTTTTTTTTAAAATTGATTTCAGAGAGGAAAGGAGAGGGAGAGAGATAAAAACATAAATGTTGAGAGAGAATCACTGATTGGTCGCCTCCTGCACACCCTATGCTGGGGATCGAGCCCACAAGCCGGGCATGTGCCCAGACCAGGAATCGAACCATGACCTCTTGATTCATAGATCAATGCTTGACCATTGAGCCACGCCGGCCAGGCTAAAGCTTTTTTATTCCAGAGAATAGTGGTCATTTTAAGCATCTCGGTGTACTTGTTACCTCTTACCGATGGTTCTATCCTAGATTTGTTGGATTTTCTGTGTGCTGTTGATGTTTGGGATAATCTGGCAGAGAATAGTATTCTCCAAACACTTTGCTGCTTAAATCCATGTGACTTAAAATTTCATGCCATGTTGCACCATCACACTGTGGTTGACAGCTTCCAAAATGGCCTCCATGATCCCTGCCTCCTGGTGGTCACACCCTGTACAGTCCCTGCCCCTTGAGTGACTTGCTGTTGACACACAGAACATAGCAGAAGTGATGGGATACCATTCTACACTTAGATCAGTGGCATAATATTGTGTCATCAAATGTGGCAACACACAGCTGTGAAGACAAAACAATTAAACTGGAACTCCAGCTCCTGATGGGTAGAGAGGGGCCCTGAGGTAGGGAGACAGCAAGTGACCATGACACACAGAATTGAAGGCTGCGGAGAAATGAAAGAGAATGTACTTGTGACATGGACCCAGGAAGCTCATCATTTCTGGCCACAAAACAAAAAGTCCCCAACTATTTATAATCTGCCCAACAGGGGTAGGCAGAAGCAAGAGTGGCGCGATGAGCATTAGGCGCCATCTCCATTGCGCAGTGGGGGAGGGGCACAGGGAAGAAGAAGACTCAGGTTCAAGGAGCCCCAAGGATTCATGGAGCGCAGTGGTGATTGTGGTTTCAGGGGGAATGAGAAGCATGTTAAAAAATGTATTTCCCAAATGTGATGTGTGATAAGAACTTGAACATCCCTGCCCGGCCAGCGTAGCTCAGTGGTTGAGCGTCAACCTATGAACCAGGTGGTCACAGTTTGATTCCCGGTCAAGGGCACATGCCCAGGTTGTGGGCTTGATCCCCAGTGGGAAGTGGGTGTGCAGGAGGCAGCAGATCAATGATTCTCTCTCATCCTTGATGTTTCTATCTCTCTCTCCTGCTCCCTTACTCTCTGAAGTGAAAATATACACTGAGTGGCCAGATTATTATCTCTGAACACATAATAATCTGGCCACTCAGTGCCATAATAATCTGACACTCAATATGTATACTGAGTGCGTGAATATATAATATATATATTAGAGGCCCAGTGCATGAATTCGTGCATGGGTAGGGTCCGGCCAGCCTGGCCAGGGGGAGGAGACATGGGCGGTTGGCTGGCCTATCTGCTGGTCAAACTCCTGGTTGAGGGGACAATTTGCATATTAGCCTTTTATTCTATAGGATATACACTGAGTGGCCAGATTATTATGCAGTCAGAGATCATAATTGGCCACTCAGTGTATATATATTTTGAATATCCCTAAAAGCAACCATGACCACAATATACCCAAAAGAGGAACCTTTGCCTCCCAGCCCTCTAGGTGACTAAACTATCTATCGCTGGGTTTTCTGAGCAATGTCATAGGCCTGTCCGGCAAGAAGGATCCTTAGCTGATGGAAGAAGGAGAGAGTCAGGGATGTGAGAGTCCGTTCTGCGTAACTGGTCAAAAACCTTCAAAGCAAGAGTCCCATTTATGGGTTGTGCTGCAAAACACTTTACAATTTCTTTCAAGTTCATGTTTTGCAGGTGAGGATATTAAGACTCATGGCGAGGTGTATAAATGGTCGAGCGGATAAAACCCAGGTAATTTAACTCCTGAGATTCAAGTTTCCCAGGGATGATAGGAGCTGGAGCAACCTTCTGCGCGAGGTGGGAACAATCAGAACATGATGGCCCTTGAGCTGAGCCATCCTGCAGAGCCTGCTGGGCCATGCCGGCTGGGTCATGGGAGGCTGGCTCAGTGGCCCAGGGAAGGAGGGACACTGGGGTTGAACGGGTCAGTGTTTATTTCCTAACTGGCACTGGAGTTCTGTACCTTGATATATATTTTTAAAAACATATTTTTATTGATTTCAGAGAGGAAGAGAGAGGGGGAGAGAGAGAGAAACATCAATGATGAGAGAGAATCATGGATCAGCTGTCTCCTGCATGCCCCTATTGGGGATCCAGCCCACAACCCAGGCATGTGCCCTGCCCACGAATCAAACCGTGACCTCCTGGTTTATAGGTTGACGCTCAACCGCTGAGCCACACCAGCCAGGCAGCACCTCAATCTTTAACCATCCAGTCAGATGTACTTGTGCATGTGGGCTGAGTATCAACTTTGTTCCCAACAGCCTTCTCCCAGGCTTCCTTTCTGCGGGGTCCTGTCTCCACTTGTCAGATAAAACATGTAAATTTATTTCTAGCACAAACAAACTCAAAGTGAAGGGGAAACCAGATTGTCTGCTGCCTCGAGCACTTGTAGATAGACAACTTTTAAATAGAAGCTCACACATGGGATTCCGACAGCTGCGCGGGCACAGTGAGTTCTGGTCAGAGAACCTTCTAGAAAGAGACACTGACGCTCCCGTCTTGCCTCTTAAAAAGGGGGTGGTAGATGGGGGTTGGATTCGGCTGTTCAGGCAAAAGCTGATTTCTTTTTTCTTTTAATCCTCAACTGAGGATAATTTTCCATTGATTTTTTTTTTTAGAGAGACAGAAACATCTCTGTGAGAGAGACACATCAATTGGTTGCCTCCTGCACGCACCCCAACCAGAGCTGGGGAACCTGCAACCAAGGTACATAACCTTGACCGGATTCAAACCCGGGACCCTTTAGTCTTAGGGCCAACGCTCTAGCCACTGAGCCAAACTAGCTAGTGCGGAAAAGATGACATAAACTTAAAACAGTTGTAGGTTGCCCTCCTCCAGCCTGGCTGGTTAATTGATGGCGAGTGCAGATCTGTGGCTTTAGATCAGGGGACCAGACTGGAGGTAGAATAGAAAGCAGCACTTCTCAACTCTATAGTCACCCTCAGGAGATGCTGATCAGTGGGCTGGGTGTGGCCCGGTGATGGGTTAAAAGCTCCCCCATGATGCAATGCGGCCCAGGTGGGCATCACTGATCTAGGGAGATGGCAGCACCTTTGCAGGGACCACAGCTAGGGTGGGCTTCAGTGTTGCCACTTAGTTGCATTGAGAAAATGACCAGATTAAAACCCAGTTCATTTTCCCAGTAAGCCGCCCCAGGATTGGCCCAACCTTCTCGCCCCCCCCCCCCCCCCCGGGATGCAGGGAGTGAATTGCAGTGTTTTCTTTGTGACTCGCCTCTCTGCCATTTCCTGTTTACCTCTCAAGGGAGAATGAATGATTAAGCCTCTCTGAGCTTTAGTGTTCTCATCCAAAATGAGACCAGTCTCTGTTTGACCTGGTGGGCACGAAGTGGTCGGGAGCTACTACCATATTTTCCGGTGTATAAGACGACTTTTTAACCCAGGAAAATCTTCTATACGCCCAGTCATCTTATACGCTGGAAAATACGGTATTTTTGTTGTGGCCCCACAGGTACATTGGTTAGCTAAAGAAGTGGCCAACGGAGAAAACATACAGGAACCACAGAGTAGCAAGTGTGCAAACCTTTGTCGCCTGTCACATTCTGGCATGGCTGTGTCAGACCCAGGAGAGGAGGCCACACCCTTGGGCTACGCAGCAGGGTTAGGGAAGCCTGGGCCCTTCCTTGTATGGAGGGTTCCAAGGTAACTGTGATATGACGGAGTAGAACCTTCCCGGTTACAATAGAGCTGGCATATGTAAAAACACTTCCGCTATTAAAGCATTATACAAAGGCAGAGGGGATTACTGTGATAGTCTCCTGCGTTTTCATGCCTACCGTATTCCTACCCATCTTTGACATCGCTGGGGCCATTCTCAGGTAGTATAGTCTGGCATGGCTTCTCAGACTTTGGTATGCATGCTGATCACCGTGGGCTCATATTAGGATGCAGATTCTGACTCAGTAGATCTGGTGGGGCCCGAGATTCTGTGTTTCTGTGTTTTGGGCATCCGGGTGATTCTGAAGCTTCTTCTATACAGAAGGTCTCAAGCATTGTTCCATGTGCTTTGTCTCAAGGCACACGTCATGGCCATCAAGCATTGCCATCTTTCTTAATTTTTTAAAACATTTTTTTTATTGATTTCACAGAGGAAGGGAGGGAGAGAGAGAGATGGAAACATCAATGATAAGAGAGATTCATTGATCAGCTGCCTTCTGCACACCCCACACTGGGGACCAAGCCCACAACCTAGGCATGTGCCCTGACTGGGAATTGACCTTCGACCTCCTGGTTCACAGGTCGATGCTCAACCACTGAGCCATGCCAGCCAGGACTTAATTTTATTTTTTTAAACATCGCCATTTTTCTCTGGTGTGTTGGTCTCCATTTAGGGTTGCCAGATGAAATATGTAGGTGTCGAACATACTTAGGTACAAATTATTCCCTGTTTACCTGAACCTCAAATATAACTGAGCTTCCGATTGAATCTGGCCACTCTAAGGCCCCATGAGCCTCTTCCCACTTCTAGTTTGCTGCCTCTAATCTGTTGGGGGAGAGGGGATTGAAAACAGAGCTTGAGATTATGGAGCTGCCAAGAGTAAGAAGTCCTCAGTTCTCTTCCATCTACACCTGCTTTCCCAGAGCTTTAAATACTACCTCTATTCTCACCAAGTCTATTTCCCCAGTTCCTCTCTCCCAAGTTCGAAGACTCTGCGACCCAGTTGCCTTGCCATCTCTAACGGACCTCAAACCTAATCTGCTCAAAGCGGGTCTCTTGACCTTCCCTCCATTCCACAAGTTTTCCTCCCATATCCCACACCCCAGCACTTGGCACCGAGGGCCTAAAACCTAAGAGGCATTTGGGGTACTGATTTTTTCCACACACCCCCTTTCCGGTCCACCAACTGGTCCTGGTGGCTCTGTGTCTGTAAACATTTCTCCAATCCATCCTTCCCTCTTCCTCCCAACTGCTAAAATCCCTGTCTAGGCCATCATCCCGTCTCGCCTGGACTAGTGCGGTGGGCTTAGCTGGCTTTGAATCTCTTCTCGTCTCTTTCTCCCTGCTCCCCACACAGCGTCGGTTCACATACTCAAAGCCCTCCAGCAGTTCTCTGTTGAAACTGTTGGCTAGAAGCTGGTAAGCCTGCCACAGAGCTTCTGAACTGGTGGAGATTTTGCCCCCCATGGGCCATTGGCAATGTTTGGAGAATTTTGGGTTGTTACCACTAGGGGAGCATCTAGTGGGTGGAGACCAGGGAGACTGCTAGATATCTTCCAATGCACAGAACAGCCCACCAAAACCAGAAGAGATATATATATATGTGTGTGTGTGTGTGTGTGTGTGTGTATATATATATATATATATATCAAACACCCAGCCCCCAATGTGCATAAGCTGAGAGACCTTGGGCTAAAGTAAGCCCTAGTAGGGCCCTAGCTGGTTTGCTCAGTGGTTAGAGCATCGGCCTGTGGACTGAAGGGTCCCGGGTTTGATTCAGTCAAGTGCACATGCCTGGGTTGCGGGCTCAATCCCCAGTAGGGAGCATGCAGGAGGCAGCCGATCGATGATTATCTCTCATCATTGATGTTTCTATCTCTCTCCTTCTCCCTTCCTCTCTGAAATCAATAAACAAATATTTAAAAAAAATAGCCCTAGCTGGTTTGGCTCAATGGATAGAGCATTGGCCTGTGGACCAAGGGGTCGGGGATTCAATTCCGGTCAAGGGCACATACCACAGTTGTAGGATCCTCCCTGGCCTGGGCCCTGGTCAGGGCTTGTGCAGGAGGCAACCAATCAATGTGTTTCTCTCACATCGATATTTCTCTCTGTCTTTCCCTCTCTTCCACTCTCCCTACAAATCAATGGAAAAATATCCTTGGGTGAGGATTAACAATAAAAATATAAGGAAAGAAAGAGAGGAAGGAAGGAAGGAGAGGCGAGAAGAGAAAAAAGAAAAGAAAAAGAAAAAGAAAAGAAAGCAGTAGGGTTAATGTTGAAGATGAGTTAGGGACAGGGCCCCAGCTCGAGCTGGCCGGTTCCTGTGCTGTCGGCCATCACTCCACACTAATGAGCACCCCCATCCACTTGCCAGAGGGAGGGCCAGCTGCTGCCTTGCACAGCCAGATGCAGCCAAGAGAAGCTGTGCCGGGAGCCCTGTGTGCTTCTACCAAGCAAGCAAGCATGACCAGGGTGCTTCGAGTTGACATAACCTCAAGCCGGTCTCACCCCTAGCAAAGAAGAACGAAACTCAAAACCAAAGCCATGTGTGTTGAAAGCTCGTCTTTCCAGAGGCCTCAGGGGACCCCCGATGAAAGCTTTGGACCACAGGACTGTCCGGCTGCCCAGTTTGCAGAGAACAAAGCCTCTGATGCCTCCCCCAAGCTGTTTAGGAAGTTCCCTCCGCTGTCTCCTGACAATTAAAGGAGAATGTGGGCAATGTGTTTTGATCTTTTACAGAAACTATGAAACTTTTTTTTCCTTCTGTTGAAACATCTCTTCCAGGGACATTTCAACAAATTAACGAGGGCAACTTCAGAATATGTGTTTTGTTACACATAAAAGAAATGCAAAAACAACTGTTGCTCTTCTCCGCTTCATTGAACTAAAGACTTGATGTAAGGCTGGCCTTTCTGGCTACTGGGTAATGTCATAGGAATACAGCTGCCAAAGAACTAATAGTTGCTAATTATCTCCCTCAACTAGCTTTCCTGTTAACCATTTTTAACTTGGGTTTCCCTGACGGGTAGGAAATGCTGAAGGGCGGTTTACCAGAGAACCCTCGGTAGAGCCTGTTGATGGGCAAAGCCCAAACCTATCTTTGGCCGACAGGTCTCAGGAGCCCCCACCACCCCATTCCGCAGTGGAAAATCAACTAAGTAGAAAGGCGGGGTGCAGGGAGAAGATGGGTGCAAGTTGTGGTGGAAGATTTCATGAGAGATACCAAATGCATGCTTACAGGGTCAAATATTTGTAGGGTGTGGGATGTTGAAGATAACATCCTTTTAAAAAATTTTAAATATATTTTTACTGATTTCAGAGAGGAAGGGAGAAGGAGAGAGAGATAGAAACATCAATGATGAGAGAGACTCATTGATCGGCTGCCTCCTGCACATCCTACACTGGGGATCAAGCCCGCAGCAATCCAGGCATGTGCCCTGATGGGGAATTGAACCGTGACCTCCTGGTTCATAGGTCGATGCTCAACCGCTGAGCCACACTGGCCAGGCAGCATCCTCTCTTTATGCTGGTAGTTACTTCTCAACTCTGGCTGCATATTCGAGTCACTTGAGAGCTTTCAAAAAGCACAGATGCCTGGGCGGGGCCTCAGCCTCAGAGTTTCTGATTTAGTTGGTCTGGGAAAGGCCCAGGGCGGTGAGACTTTTTCAAAGTTTCCCAAGTGGCTCTGATGGGCATTGAACCATGAGAAGCACTGCCCTAGAGCAGCTTTCTCCACCTCAGGGCTGGTGACATTTTGGACCAGGTCATTCTTTGCCGTGGACTGTCCTGTGCACTGTGGGCTGTTGAGCAGCATCTCTGGTCTCTGCCCACTAGATGCCGGCAGCACCTTCCCCCAGCTGTGACAATCACAGTATCTTCAGATATTGCCCCCACCCCACCATTATTGAGATTCATTGTCATGGCCACTGCAGAATGGAGTTCACTGGCAACTACAATATAATATGGTGGGTGGATGGGTGGGCGGGTGAGTGTGGTTGCAGGCTCAGCTCAATAAATACCTATCTGAGGAATGAAGAGCTGTTCAATGTCCCAGCCCCAGCCTAGAGGCAGGGTTAATGTGAGTTGCATAGCTTTCCAAGGTGCTGAGAACCAATTCCAGCATGTACTAATTACAAGAGTTTCACCAAAAGGTTGGTGAAGCTTGGGGGGCTCAACAAGCGTGAGCCATATATGTAATTTACCTGTTAGAAACAGCTAAATGGCACTTCCCCCAAACCTGAATAGGATGATTGTTAACTGCCAGACAGCTCAGGGCATTTTGTTGCTTCCTGTTGGCCAAACACCTGAACAGCTATAGGCTATTCCCCAATCTGACAATATCCTTTGATACCCTCCCCTTTTAAGTATATTATCTCCACCTTGCCTTAGGACATATTGTGTTATAATAAAAGCATGGGGTCCTAGACAATGAGGGAGTCTTTAGTCCCATTAGTTGAAGCTCCTCTGACCCCCAATGCCTTTCAAAATTATCTTTTGTCTTTGGACTTCTTCTTGAATCTATGCATCAGCCCCTTTCTCCAGAATGATGAACCCTTTGTAAGGCTGGGAAAAGAACCCCGGCACCAAGGGAATACCTTTCCTCTCCACTAAAGACTTCTGTAACTGGACGATCAATGGGTCCATGCTGCCTGTCACTACTTGAGCCAATGAAGCAGAGACAGGGTTGAATCATCTGATGCCAGGGCTGACCAGCAGCCCCTGAGCGATGGATGAATGATAACTCTGACATAATGTTTCCTGTGAAAGAGAGGCTAAGGGACTGCCTGGCTATAGCAACCAGACAGCCTCAATCGCCTGCCTTGTTAGGCTTTTTATTGTAGCAGCAGTTTGAGATCAAGTTTATCTTTAGATACAATCAGCAGGATAAGTAATATTGGGAGGACACATGTGTTTGTATTGTCCTCTAGGCAAGGGCATCCAGGGATTAAGCATAAGGATTCCAGTAAATGCCCGGGGGTCTGCACTTGCACAGACTTGTTTGGAAAGGTCAAGGAATTCTAATAAACACAGCAGGCAACCTTCCACACACTTCCCTTTTCTCAGAATGTCCTCCTTACAAACGTTCCAACCACGTCTCATGCTTCCCCACAATATGAGCGTTTATTCCAATACGGCCGGCAGCATGGGGGAGCAGCAGGTCATCCACAAAAATCTGCTCTGCCCCCCGCCATAAGCCAGCTGCTTATATTGGGTAGAAGGACAAAGATTACATGGGGAATTAGGCAAAGGTATGCCAAATGGGCCGTTTACAGGTCTGGAGCTTTGCAAAGGCCTGCAGGTATGCAAAGGCTGGGGGTCTTCAAAGGGCTGGAGGCTCTGGTTTCTGCAACAAGGTGGTTAATCTTTCCATGGTAACAGGCAGCTCCAAATGGGGAGGTTGGGCTGCATTTCCAGGTGAGCTTCCAGGTCCCACCAGGTTAGGATGTGCCTTCTTTAACAACAAAACAATCACGGTTAACAGAGCATGATTAAAAATTCTTACAGTTATAGTTGGTCCCCAATATCCTAATTCTGCCCCTATCAAATCCAGGCTAAATTGGTCCTATATTACTCATAGTCTATATTTGAATACACAAATCCATGGTCAGAATTATTTATATGATGTTAAAGATCTATCCCTGAAAGAGAAAGCAGCTGAATTATTCTCTCTCCAATTGAGTGATTTTTTTTCCCCGGTAGGCAGCCTTCTCCCCTCTTGCCCATGCTACTACCAGGATGACTTCCTAGCTTTAGGCACTCCGATCTGAAACTGAAATTCGTCTAGATGAAAGAAAAGTAAAAATTCAGTTCCTCAGTCACACTAGCCACATGTCTGTTGCTCAGTAATCACCTGTGGCTGATGGCGACAGTATTTTAATGCAGATACAGAAACATGTTGATTGTAGAAGAAAGTTCTGTTGGCCCTAGCCAGTTTGTCTAAGTGGATAGAGTGTCGGCCCACAAACTGAACGGTCTCGGGTTCTATTCCCGTCAAGGGCACGTACCTGGGTTGCAGGCTCGATCCCTGGTCCTGGTCAGGGCGTGTGTGTGTGTGTGTGTGTGTGTGTGTGTGTGTGTGTGTGTGTGTGTGTTGGGGGGTGGGGGCAACCAACCGATCTGTCTCTCACATCGGTGTTTCTCTCTGTCTCTCCCCCCTCCCTTCCACTCTCTCTAAAAGTCAATGGAAAAATATCGTCCAGTGAGAGTTAACAACAACAACAAAATTTTTAAAAATTAAAGTTCTGTTGGACAGATAGTTTAACCAGAGAATTTACAGTGCCATTATCATGCTTAAAAATCTCCGTTAGCCCTCTGCTGCCTCTAGGATCAATTTCAACCACTTCGGTTTAGTACGTAAGATATTTCATTAGCTAACCCCAGCTGTCTCTTCTAAACCCCTTTGTTCCCTGGCCTCCTTTGTATAGCTCAGGGGCCCTCAAACTTTTAAAACAGGGGGCCAGTTCACTGTCCCTCAGACCGTTGGAGGGCTGGACTATAGTTTAAAAAAAACTATGAACAAATTCCTATGCACACTGCACATATCTTATTTTGAAGTAAAAAAACAAAACGGCAAAAACACCCGCATGTGGCCCGCGGGCCGTAGTTTGAGGACGCCTGGTATAGCTCATCACTTTATATGAGAGACCAATGCATATCTCAACTTCTAAACCTTTGCCCACGTTGCTTTCTTTCCCCTTTCTCGAACTTCACTTTGAAAGCTCATACTTGATCTTCACGTTCAGTTCAAATATTGCTCCAACCCCTGCTTCCCACTCCCACCCTCTGGGTTCCGAACAATTGCTCCATTCACTGTTGCCCCACAGGGCTTGAATACCTGCCCATCACACACTTGTCACCTCTTATCATAAATAGTTGTTCCCTTATGTGTCTCCTCTACCTAACTCAAGAGCTCTTCAAGGTCAAGGAGAGGCTTTATTCCTCTTAGCATCACCAAAGCCTAGCACAATATAGGCACTCACATTTCAAGTGAAAGAATTAATCAAGCAGCTAATGAATGAAATGGCATGATTAGACACATTTAACACCACAGAATTCCAACAACTCACACCTCCGTGAAATTGACAGCTTCTCTTTGGGGTAAGAAAATCTGCCTTTTATTTTCTGAGCAGCATGAGTGTATCTGGTGACTAGAGGGCTCTTTACTGGAATAGAAGAGAATTTCATATAAAGGTTGTATTTGATGCATTTATAACCACAAAGAGTAAGAAAGAAAATAAAGAGAAAATTTATTTTTCTCTTACGTGGATTTCATCTCATATCAGTTCAGCAGAAATATCTCAAGAGAAAGAACATTTAAATGGAGGGGAATAAAACAGGTACACAGTGTTTTTTCTCTAGTATGTCCTGGACTCTCTCTAAAGGGTAGTTTGTCTGCAATACCAAACCCAGAATTGTATCTTATACTTCCTTTCTCTTTCCTTAGACACCTAACATAGTGTCTAGTGTACAGCTGGTGCTCAGCTTACTCACCTCCTCCAAGAAGTCTTCCTTGATTTCACCCTGGCTGGTTTTTAGCTTTCTTTTGTGATCCTACAGTACCATGTGCACTGTTTCATTGTATACTTACCACATTGTATTATATACTAGCTCCTCAATGTGACTAGGTTTTTCCCAAGGTCAGAGACTATGTCATATTCTTTGTCTTTCGTGGCCTATTATAGTAGTCCAAGATTTAATGGAGAACACCAGTATTTCTTTGCAATGGTTAACAGTATTAGTAGGAACTTCTCGAATTTGGAATGAAAAGTGGGGGAAAGTTTGTGTATGAATTTATTTGGATGAAAAAAACACCATTGTTGTTCGTGGCCTGAATAAAGATCCAATCACCATTAGCTAAGTCTAGAAAGTAGAGACAACTCTAGAAAAGGGATCCTTGCGAGATTCCTTCGTAGCCTATTGATTTAAATCCCATGAGTAAATATTGAAGACTTAACATAAGCAAATAACTGTGCCAACAGAGAACAACAAAAGGAATCCTACCAGTTAATATTTCAAAGTTCTATGACTTTATTATTCTGGACACCTGTATGGGGTATTTTTAAACCTTGGGTCACGCTGGGTAGATGTAAAAGAAGCAGGCAATATGGTGTCAGAACTGGCATGGATGCCCTCCATCGAAGCTTCACTTCTAAGCCAGTGCCATTGGGTCATTTTCCGATTCAGGCCATGGGTTCATGGTTTCTCCCCAGAGGGTCCTGGGTAATCATGTGCCACTTGGCAGTTGTCAAGGTGCAGGTTCATTCTGTATTATGCTCAGTCCATTTGCCTAGCAACCAGAGGGTTCATTGCCCTTTCTTAAGTGCACACGCACTCTCAAGTAAGAGGCGCTAGGAAGGGCTCTGGAAAGAGGAGCCTCTCCCAGCAGGCTGAGTCGCTGTACAGAAGTTGGGATTGTTGAAAGCCTTTTCAGCCACACAAAACCCTGGGGCTCCTCATTAGCATATCAGAGGAGGTGCAGTGGTGGGAAATGCTGCAGCAACAAAGGACCCAGCTCAGTGCTTTGTCTCATTGGTGCTTACAGAAGCAGGAAACAGGATCACGTGGCCAGGGCTGCAGTGATGGACAGATGTAGACATTTTCTTGCGTGACCAATGTCTTCCTCCCACCCCCACCACTTGGTCTGTACTCAAGACTACCCCCCGCCCCCACCCCAAAGGCACAGTTCCTAGAAGAGCCATGATCCGTTTGAAAAGATCTCTCCAGCTGCGGGTGATTCTGCCCCCAGTGGACATTGGACACATCTGGAGACGTTTTTGGTTGTCACAACTAAGGTGGTGTGTGTGCTACTGGCATCTAATGGGTGGAGGCCAGGGATGCTGCTCAACACCCTACAAAGCACGTGACTGCACCCACAACAAAGACGTTTGGCTCCAAATGTCAGTAGCTCCAAGGCGGAGCAATGCTGCTGTGTAGCCTTCCTTGTGATTGTAATGTCCAAGTTCTCATCAAGACAAGTTGCTCTTGATAAATGGGCACCGTGAGGGACTTCTGTCCCCGTGCTTGCTCTGTGGAGCGTACTGAACAGTCTTCGACAAAGAAACAGGACCTAAATGATTTCTTGTCTTTGGCGGCATCACTGAAAGATTTGATCAAAGCAGTGGGTGTGAAATTTTGGAAAACTTAATCTTGAGCACAGAGTGCTGAACACTTTCCTACATGCAGTAATTTCACTTTCCTGTGGCCAACAACATGTCTTTTCCTTCACGCTCAGCTGAGTCTTCGATGTACTCCAAATGGCATAAAATTTTGATTGAAGAATTCTTCCTTCTTACTTAGAAATATTTATAACCTCTTAGAAAATGACACATTGGGGTACAACATATATTATTCAAGTATATATATATATATATATATATATATATATATATATATACACACACATATATATGTATATATTTATATATGTATATATATTCAAATTTACATTTAAAATTACATGTTATAGTAGGCTTGTGTTCTTTAATATGTTTTGCTGGATCAAAATTTTTTCAATTTAATATCTACAAGTCAGAATATTTATAATTCTAAAAATACACATATATGTGCATATATAAATAGATATAGCTGTATAGAAACACATATATTGCTTTCCTTAGATGCCAGTTCTGTCCCAGTACCTACATGTTGACCAAACCACTCCAGATTCCAAACACTAAAGACTAGTCATCACTGGTGATTATACCCATTGGTATACATAGATACCTGCTTTTTTCACAGGGAAAAGTAGATTTTAGATGCCAGGAAAAAAAATCACAGATGATTATAATGATCTTAAGAAAGAGGAACATAAAATGGACACCGAATTGAATTGCCTTAATCCATCTTCAATTATCTTATGATATAGTCTTTATAATATACAGTTTTTTCCTTAGAAGTCCCTAATTAAAATTACGCTATTGTTTAGGAATCAATTAGACCCCAGGCACTTCCAATGTTTTCTGGTAAAGATATTTCACCATTTGTAAAAAGTTTTACTTTGTGTAAAACACAGTGTCATGTATTCTAACAGTGGTTCATATTACAATCAGTTGAGCCTTAAAGGCATACTCATTTCTTAGGCTCCAGTCAGACTGGTTGAATCAGAATATCTAATGATGGTATTAAAACAGAACAACACACATGCACACACAAACACACACCAGGATTCTAACGTGCCTCTGTGGTAGGAAGGCTGGCTGATGTGGGGTTAAAAGAAATACTTAAAAAATAATACTCCTACGTTCTAAGTTCTTCTAGCTGGGTTAATAATCAAATTAACAGAGACAGTGTAACAGGAGAAAAATATATACACTGAGTGGCCAGATTATTATCATCTCTGAACGCATAATAATCTGGCCACTCAGTGTATATCCTATATAATAAAAGGCTAATATGCAAATTGTCCCCTCAACCAGGAGTTCGACCAGTAGGCAGGCCGGCCAGCCAACCGCCCATGTCCCCTCCCCCTGGCCAGGCTGGCCAGACCCCACCCATGCACGAATTCATGCACCGGGCCTCTAAAAGACACACACACACACACACACACACACACACACACACACACACTTGAGTGGCCAGATTATTATGCGTTCCGAGATCATAATAATCTGGCCACTCAGTGTATATATATATATATATTTAAATTCTCACCTGAGGATCTGTTTTAACTGATTTTAGAGAAAAAGAGAGAGACATCCATGTGAGAAACACCGATCAGTTGCATTCCACACGTGCCCTGACTAGGATCAAACCTGCAACCTAGGTATGTGCCTTGACTGGGAATAGAACCCGTAACCTCTTTTGGTGTGCAGAACAACGCTCCAGCCAGCTGTGCCACCGGCCAGGGCGAAAATCAAATTTTTAATGCATGAGCATGGGGAATTTACATAAGCATGAACGTTCCAAGGACAGTGAGGCAACACTGGGTATAGATGACATTTGGGACAAAGGAGAGCAGGGGGTCTTAGATTTCCGAAGTGAGAATGGGCGACTTACAGGGAGTTGAGGGAGAGGGGAACACACTGGTCAGGAAGATCCTTGCTCGGCAACCCAGGAACAATGGGACACAGCAGGTCCCTAGGTAACAGTCCCCTGCCTGAAGCCCTCTTGTTTACATACTTAATTCAAAAGAGGCTAAAGCCACTTCCTCAGACCTCCTTCCTGAAGCAGGTTTCTGTCTGAATCTGTTGGACAGGAAAGGGGAAGGGGTGGAGGTGGGGGGGTGATGGTGGTGGAGGTGGAGGGTGGGTCAAAGGTTCTTTCTGAGTCTTATTTCTTAGTAACCAGCTTATAAATCCCTGCATGGCGAAATAACCTAGAATGTATCAAGGATTTTGGGGCAGTTTGTAATTAAGACATCCGTTTCACCATATCAGAAAGATAGGCTTAGTGCAGTGGTCGGCAAACTCGTTAGTCAACAGAGCCAAATATCAACAGTACAACGATTGAAATTTCTTTTGAGAGCCGAAAACCAACTTCTGCGCATGGGCCACGAAGTTTCAATCGCACTGTACGTGCGCGCCTGCACGTGGTATTTTGTGGAAGAGCCACACTCAAGGGGCCAAAGAGCCACATGTGGCTCACGAGCCGCAGTTTGCCGACCACTGGCCTAGTGCTTTGGCTGTAAGATATTTCTATAGCTTAATATACCTTAGCCTGGAGATCCGCAGATTTCTCTGTAAAGGAGCATATAATAAACAGGTCAGGCTTTCGGGGATTGGCTACAGAAAATCTCTGTTGCAGAATCTTTTTTTAAAAAAATCATTTTAAAATGTGAAAAGCTGGTGATGGTCAGGATTTGCTGGTCCCTGTCTTAAACAATGGAAATGTGGTTTTGCATAAAAATAAAATTGCTTGCTTTTTCATAACAACAAAAAACTTGCCAGAAGCTACTGACACCTGGAGAGACTGAGTCAGGCCCACAGAGAAGCCTGCTGAAGAATTTTTCACTCTGGGCCTACAGGGCAGGGTCACCAACTCATCCAGGTGTGCCTGGAACTTGCTGGGTTTTAGCCCTGAAGACCTGGGTCCCAGGGACCTGGGATGGGAGGTCACCATCCCTCTCAGACGCCTGGATAGTTTCCTCACATGGGGGACCTCTCGGACCCAATCGCAAAGTCACAAGCATGCAATGGAAATGCTTTCAGGAACTTGAACATATAAACACTGGGCCGGGGCCCCAGCTGGAAAACGTGTAAAACAGTCTTTTGTCGTCTTTTTTTGGAGGAAGCTCGAATGAGCCTCATTCTGCCTTCCCTCAATAGCCGCATTGCAACCGGCTGCAGAGGAAATGGCTTGTTCACAGGTGTGCCGGTTGTTTGGTCGCGCACGTTTATACATCCTCAGGAGATGATCAGTGCTGCAGGGCACGGGGAAACGGAGCCCAGCCTGATTACTCAGGAGTGACAGCGTTTATAATTGCTTCCTGGGTTTGTCTGAAGAGGACACGTGGCCCGAAACGAGCTGGGAGCCTCACTTGGAATAAAAAGCTTAGTGGCAGGGCTTGCTTTGGAGACAGCCAGGAATAAAAGAGGGAACAATGTTCTCAACACGCTTTTATTATGTGCGTTACTTAGCATTAATTTGGAGCTTTCCGACGGCAAGCTCAAAGCTCAGAGGCTCTTTTCTCTTAGGAACTTGCCTTGAGATTAGGTACACCCGCCGCCAGGAGCCGGGGGAGTTTCATGACCACGTGATTTGCCATTTATAAAATCTAGAGGCCCGGTGCATGAAAATTCATGCACTGGGGGGTGGTGTCCTCAGCCCAGCCTGCCCCCTCTCACAGTCTGGGAGCCCTCAGGAGATGTCCTACTGAGGGCTTAGGCCCAATCCCCAGGGAGGCCAGACTCTGCAGGAGGCAATCAGGAGGATCAGGGGAAGGCGCTGCCCCCATCACCCCACTGCTGCCGCCAAAGCCAGCTGCTACAGGGTCTGCTGACCCTTGGCCCTCACTTCTTAGCTCTGGCCCTGCTCCCTGCCCACTTGTGTGTGTGGGGGGTGATCTGGGGCCAGGCCGGCTAGGGGAGGGGCTGTGGGAGGTTGAGGCACCTAGGTCACACCCCATCCAGCCTCTGTGGAGGCTCCAGGACTGTGGGACACCCCGCCTCTCCCAGCACCCGCCTCTGCGAACTGAGGGGCCGTGTGGTGGCAGGTGGGACTGGCCCACCTCTCCCAGTGCCCACCTCTGGGGACAGAGGGGCTATGCGGCATGCATGGGACTGGCCCTGGCCCTCTGCGCCGCTGCCTCTCCTGCGCCACCAGCCCTTGGCCTTTGCAGCTGCTGCGGCTTAGTCCGGAAGGACTTCCGGAAGACACCCAGTCTAATTAGCATATTACCCTTTTATTAGTATAGATGGGAACCCTTGTTAAAACATAAATATTAACAAAAAAATAAACTCCACATAAACATTAACAGACGTGAGAGCTTGAAAGAGGACTCCAATTGAGTAAAACAAAACCGAGGATCTAATTTAGAGCCTTTTGTCGTGTGGTGTTATTGCTGTCCATTGAGTCCAGTCGTGATTCCACCTTTGGGACTGCCTGTGTCTTTGTGACTCAGCCTGTGGGCGACATAACAGTATCTTCTTCTCTGAGCTTCGGGTCAGCTTGACATCAGAAGTTCCTGCTCCCTCTGGGCAGTTCTCTTTCGAATCCATGCTACTGAAAATGCTCAGCATTTCTCAGAATGAATCTTCCTTCCCCTTCCGTGGTATAAAATCAGGGGGAAGGCCCCTTTAGGTAGTGGCTCGATGTCTTGGTTCTACTCAAAACCCAGCGATGAATGTCTTCCCTAAGTGGAAACAAACTGTCCTTTTCTGCAAGGGGAGAGGGATGCGGTATTAGGACCTCATAGTAGGAAAGTTCAGAATGGTTCAAGTGATCATAGAGAAGGACAGCAGGACCAGGAGACACTGGGGTGTACTGGGTATGGCCATGGAGGGGCCAAGCAGTGGGATTTTAAGGGAGTGTTAAAGTATTGCTTCCCCAACTCTC
Organism: Eptesicus fuscus; assembly: GCF_027574615.1. Taxonomy (NCBI): domain Eukaryota; kingdom Metazoa; phylum Chordata; class Mammalia; order Chiroptera; family Vespertilionidae; genus Eptesicus; species Eptesicus fuscus. Next base: position 5,390,015 of record NC_072473.1, read on the forward strand.
TTCCAGTGTGTGCGAATGTATATTACAATACAAATGCAAGTGTAATATTTGTGCCAAAGGTTCTGTTAGTTCCTACTCGCCCATACCATCTGCTCAAACTCAGAAGACAAGTAGCCACCAACTTCCTGTTTCACCTAGTGACACATCAGGAAAGTCTTAATCATTTTCCATTGCATTTTATTACCTAAATTCCAACGCCATTGGATGCCCGCAAGTTACATTTTTCTTTTATTTTTTTGGTTAATACTCACCCAAGGATATTTTTCCATTGATTTTTTTAGAGAGGAGGGAGAGGGAGAGGGGGAAGGGGAGGGGAAGGGATGGGGGAGGAGGGAGAGGGAGAGAAACATCTATGTGAGAGAGACACATTGATTGGTTGCCTCCCCGCAAGCGCCTGGACCAGGGCCAGGGATTGAGCCTGCAACCTAGGCACATGCCCTGGACCATAATCGAACCCAGGACCCTTCAGTCCCCAGGCCGACGCTCTATCCACTGAGCCAAACCGGCTAGGGCACATTTTTCTAAATTATTTTCTGAGCTAAACCTAAATGCAGGAACTTCCTTTTCTGATGGCATGTATGAATACATGAGGACTACCCTGCTCCCTTACAAAATTTTCCACTGAGCAATGGCTAAAACGGAGCCCCATTCAAACCCAACCTGGAGACCTCAGCCAAAGTGCCCTCCTGGCCCTGGCGCCCTGTGCTTTGTGCTGACCCCCTTGACCCCCAGGCTAATCCGTGGCTTAAATCTTTTTCACACGAGGGTGTAGTCCGTGGTTTGCTGCTGCCCTTTGCTCCTAGGCTCACTCAGGCCCACAGCCCCCTCCTTTTTGTTTTGTCTCATGAGACTAGTTGTTAAACCCCAGCCTCTCTGCTTGAGCCCGGCTTTCTGCACTCTGCCCCCTGAGGCTGGGCTGGAACGCTGAGGACCTCATTGGCCCTTTGCCATCTGCCTCCTTGTTTGGCTGTGCCAGTAAGACGTACTAGGAGGTAGAGGCATGAAGGCGGGAGGACAGGACTTCTTCCCGTTGGTTCTCCTTCCACTAACAGTTGGTTCCAATGTCCACTATTATTCTCCACCCCCTTGAAGGTACCAGCTCCTGCCAACGAGTAGCTGCCTCCTCAGAGGTCTGGACCCCAGCTCCGCCGGCCTCTTGCTCATAGAGTTTAGGTTCTGATAGGCCCAGCTTCTTCCATGTGTTCCCCTGGCCTGGGACTGGCCTTAGCTTCCAGTAGCAGCGACTACTCCTGGTTACCTCAGTTTCCCTCATTGTCTTTCTTTTTTAAATATATTTTATTGATTTTTTTACAGAGAGGAAGGGAGAGGGATAGAGAGTTAGGAAACATCGATGAGAGAGAAATATCGATCAGCTGCCTCCTGTACACCTCCTACTGGGGATGTGCCCGCAACCAAGGCACATGCCCTTGACAGAAATCGAACCTGGGATCCTTCAGTCCGCAGCCCGACGCTCTATCCACTCAGCCTAACCAGTTAGATCTGCCTATTATCTTTCTAATACCTATTTAACTGAGGCTATGAAATCTGTTAAATGACTGGTGTTTCCTCCTTTTTCAAATGTATCTTGACAGACTCTTCTCTGGAAGCTTCTAAGGTTCTGGTTCCTCAAACGTGCCATGTATTAATAGAAGGGAACACGGATATACCCCTTCCAATGCTTCTAGAGTTTACTGTGCCCTCCATGGGGTCCGTGTGCTTATTTGAAGTGGGCCGTCCTCCCCCTAACCACGCGCACATTCCTATTGCATGGCCTGGCCCAGTGGTCAGCAAACTCATTAGCCAACAGAGCCAAATATCAACAGTACAACGATTGAAATTTCTTTGGAGAGCCACATTTTTTAAACTTCTTCTAACGCCACTTCTTCAAAATAGACTCGCCCAGGCCATGGTATTTTGTGGAAGAGCCACACCCAAGGGGCCAAAGAGCCACATGTGACTCGCGAGCCGCAGTTTGCCGACCATGGGCCTGGCCATGCACCAAGCGTTCTGCCCAAGCATTCCCATTGATCTTTGCTCAGAAAAATACGAGCCTATCTGATTCCATCCTGGCAGGATGACCTATATCTTACTCAGCGTCAGTCTGCATTCCATTCTGACTATTTAGGAGTGAGTTGGCCCCTCCCCAGAGAGCCACGTACTAGCTGATCAGAGGGCTTCTAGACAAACTCGAAGGTTCCCCATTTTAGCCCCATGAATCATTTCTTAGATACATGTACACCCTGAAAGATAAAACGGACCTTAAATTTTTCTATCATCTATTCCAACCTTTCATTTTAGGGAGGATCTATACATGCTATATACATTTTTAAATGACAATTTGGGGCAAATAAAACAAAAAATTGATGGAACAAAGAATTCACAGAATGCTAATATTCAAAGCAAATCCTAGAAAGTATGTTTAGATTTTATTTTGATCTTTAACATGGGTCTACACATCTTTAAGCCATGGGTTTAACAACAAATGCCAGGTGTGAGGACATGTGTATTTTATGGAAGAGCACTAAAGCAATTTTCCATAATTACCCAGTAGCTGTCATTCCCGATACTGTCATTGCCACGAAATAGAATGTTCCCCAATCACGATGAGGGGAGGCAGTGTCCTGTGATCGGGAGCATGCAATGCCAGTGAGGAATGCAGTGTATCATCTGAATACCTCAAATATAAAATGGCCCGGCCAGTGTGGCTCAGCAGTTGAGCGTCAACCCATGAACCAAGAGATCACCAGTTAGATTCCCAGTCAGGCACATGCCCAGGTTGCAGGCTCAATCCCTAGTAGGGGGAGCGGGGGCTGGGGGGATGCAGGAGGCAGCCGATCAATGATTCTCTCATTGATGTTTCGTTATTTATTTATTTTAAATATATTTTTATTGACTTCAGAGAGGAAAGGAGAGGAAAAAAATTATTTAACTGATTTGAGAGAGAAAGGGAGAGGGAGAGCGAGATAGAAACATCAATGAGAGAATCATTCATCGGCTGCCTCCTGCACGCCCCACCCTGGGGATCGAGCCTGCAACCCATGCATATGCCCTTGACTGGAATTAAACCTGGGAACTTTCAGTCCGCAGGCCAACACTCTATCAGTTGAGCCCAACTGGCCGGGGCTAAACTTTTTAAAATAAAATATTTCTAGGGCATGTGAGGCCAGCCTTTGCAATGATTTAGAACAGCTTACAATATTTTGGTCCTTCAAGCATCAGTGATCACATTCTGATGTGGGTCCCACTTAATCCTCTGTGTATTCTACTTTGGATATTTGATTATTGATATTTGATTATTGACATTCCCACCACTATGAAACAACCATCCTTATATACATTGTAAAAGCACTTTCAACAATAAACTCTTTCTTTTCCCCATAAATGTAAAACAGGAGCCAGAGCTGAAAAACGGGAATGGTTCTCTGTAGTTGTGTTTAAGTGTTCTCATTCCATTCAGTGTTAGTGCTATGGTTATCTGTTACTTAGTTGTTGTTGTTTTTTAATCTTTATTGTTGAAAGTATTACATATGTCCTTTTTCCCTCCCATTGATCCCCTATAGCCTGCTCTCTCGCACCCCCCACCCCTCCAAGTCTCCACCACCCTACTGTCTATGTCCATGGGTTATGCATGTTTGCATACAAGTTCTTTGGTTGATCTCTTCCCACCCAACTCCCCACCCCCCCACCTTCCCTCTGATCTGTTAGTTTTCTATTGCTATAGAGCAAACAACTTCAAATCTTAGTAGTTTAAACCAGCAAATATTTAGTATCTCACCATTCCTGTGGATCAGAAATGTAAGAGCACCTTAGCGGGATGGTGGCTCACGGACTCATGAGGTTGCAATCAAGCTGTGCACCGAGGCTGCAGTCATTTGAAGATTTGAGGTTCAGCCTGCAGGCTCACCTACATGGTTACTGACATGTCTCGCTTCCTAGTGGGCCGTTGGCCAGAGGCTTCAGGTTCTCTGGGGCCTACTCAAGTCATATCACTTTGCTTCCCTTTGAACCAGCAATCTTTGAGACCCCACTTTCCGTTCCTATGGCTGTCTACCCAGACATGGGATTCCTGGAGCACATGGTAATTCTATATTTAATTTTTTGAGAAACTGTCATACTGTTTTTCATAGTGCTTGCACCATTTTACATTCCCATCAGTGCTCAAGGGTTACAATGACTCTGTATCCTCACCAATACTTACTTCCTGTTTTCATTTTTGTCTTTATGTTAGCCGTCATGATGAGTAATATTTCTCCTATTTCATAGGTTACCTTTCTACTCTGTGGATTGTGTCTTTCGATGCACAGATGTTTTAAAGCTGTATGCAGCTCCATTTGTCTATTATTGCTTTTGTTTCCTGTACTTTTGGTATCATGTCCAAGAAATCCAAAGTCATGAAGCTCTTCCCTTATGTGTTCTTCTGGGAGTTTTATAGTTTTGGGTCTGAAGTTTAGATCTTTAATCTATTTTCAGTTAATTTTTGTATATGGTACAAGATAATGGTTCAACTTCATTCTTTTGCATGTGACAATACAATTTTCTCAACACCATTCATTGAAAAGACTGCCTTTTGCCCATCATTTGTAAATGGCATATTTTTTCCTTAATATCCTTTTCAGGTTGTTCATTGTCAGTGTGTAGATACATGATTTTAGTGTGTTGATTGTGTATCCTGGAACTTTGCTGGATCATTTAAATAGTTCTACATTTTTGTGTGGGAAATCTTTAGACTGTTTTTCATATAAGATCATGTCATCTTCCGAATTAATTTTACTTATTCTATTACAATTTGGATGCCTTTTACTTCTTTTTCTTACCTAATTGCTCTGGCTAGGACTTTTAATACTATCCTATATAATAAAAGGCTAATATGCAAATTGTCCCCTTGGGAGTTTGACCGACTGGGAGTTCGACCGCTCGCTATGACATGCCCTGACCACCAGGGGGCAGCGTGGAACGAAGGAAGGCCCCAGCCGGCAGCTGGGGAAGGGAGGCCCTGATTGGCCCTGATTGCTGGCCAAGCCTAGGAATCCTACCCGTGCACGAATTTCGTGCACTGGGCCTCTAGTGTTTAATAAAAGTGGTAAGAGCAGGTAAACTTTTCTTGTTCATGATCTTAGAGAAAAACCTTTAAGTCGTTCGCTGTGGGTTGTTGTTTTTTTTTTTAATATGGCCTTTATTATGTGGAAATAGTTTCCTTCTATTTCTAGTGTGTTGACTGTTTTTATCATAAAAGGGTGTTGAATCTTGTCAAATGCTTTTCTGAATCAATTGAGATCATGTAGTTTTTGTCCTTCATTCTGTTATTGCGTTATATTACATTGATTAAGTTTAATGTTAACCACTCTCACATTCCAGAAATAAATCCCTCTTAGTCATGGTATGTAATCCTTTTAATGTGCTGTTGAATTAAGTTTGCTAGTTGTTGAAAATTTTTTAGTATGACCTCATTTTAAACTAATTACTAGTACATCTGCAATGACCCTATTTCTAAATAAGGTCACATTCTGCGGTACTGTGAGTTAGGACTTCAACCTCTCAAACCGCTGTGATTTCCACCAAAAGTGCCCACATACTTTATTTATTTTGAGTTCTGCAGTTCCCGAGAATTGCTTTTCATTGTTGATAGAGGTCTTTTGAATGCAAACCATTTGTCTCATTCCCTTGAGCCCCACTTTTATAGAGTGAGTTCATTTTTAATTCAAGAAAATAAATGACTGGTATGTAGGACAGTTCCTAGTCGTGCCTTGATTAGAAAACAAAGGATCAGGGCCCAGCTAGAACCTGCATAGTTCAATTATCTTTAATGTGATCTGCGTACAGATGCTCATGTGCATTTCACCTCCCTCTTTCCTTGTGACCTAGAGATAATAAGCCCCCAATGATCTGGCGTGAGGCTTGGTAAAAAGTTCAAATTGATCACAGCTTGGTTAACACTTATTTGAGGCTTTTGAGAATCTTCTTCTGACCTCACTAAACTTGCTTGCTTTCTCTACTCACACATGGATTGTTTAAAAATGAGCTTCATATGGTTATTTAAAAGAATGTATTTTTCTGCTATCCAGATGATTACTGTAAGATTTTAAACATATTTTTGAGACTTTAGTAGATAATCTCTCAAAACATTCAAGGAATATATAGGGTCTTTGGTTGCTTTGTGGTACCCTTCTCTTTTTTTTTAATTTTATTGATTTCAGAGAAGAAGGGAGAGAAAGATAGAAACGCCAAATGATGAGAGAGAATCATTGATTGGCTGCCTCTTGCATGCCCCCCTACTGGGGATTGAGCCTGCAATCCGGTCATGTGCCCTTGACCGGAATTGAACCTGGAATCCTTCAATCCGCAGGTCGACACTCTATCCACGGAGCCAAACTGGCTGGGGCTGTGGTACCTTTCTCTTTTAGCAAGTCTCCCTGGTACCCTGTCTCTCATTCATGACACCCTAGAGCTCTGAGGAGAAGCTACAGCTTCTAGACTATTCTCATGCACCTCACCGATTGAGAGCCTTCTACTCAAAGCTTCAACTGGTTGGGAATACATTTTCCACTGTGGGGACATTTTCATATTTAAAATCAAAATTGCAGAACAGCTCTGTAGTTGGAAAAGTAGCATTTTTAACTAAGGTGACACCAAGTCACACATGATACAGATGAATCACTTTGTGGTGTTGGCTATACTTGACAGACAGAGCAAGATGCTTCTGGAAAATTAGGCACTGGCTTCTCCCACTTGTCCATACAAATCTGTTTCTTGAAAAATGTTCATATCTGACCTTCTTTGGGGAGATTAGGAAGTAACAGGATGACTGTTAGCCAATCGCATATCAGATTTTCTTATGACGCAGGAAGAAGGTTATAACGTTCATTTAAAATGGACTTCTTATTTATAGCATTTTGTCCAGTGGAATACTGGAGCCTACTCATCCTGGCCCATGAGAGCTGATGGTTAAAAACTCAGGAATTTTCCACCCGGCTGGTGTGGCTCAGTGGTTGAGTGTTGACCTATGAACCAGGAGGTCACGGTTTGATTCCCGGTCAGAGCATATGCCTGGGTTGCAGGCTCCATCCCCAGTGGGGGGCGTGCAGGAGGCAGCCGATCCATGATTCTCTCTCATCGTTAATGTTTCTATTGCTCTCTCCCTCTCCCTTCCTCTCTGCAATCAATACAAATCTATTTTAAAAGAAATTCAGGAATTTTGTGAGCGGACTGACATCATGTTGGTAACTTGAAATTGGCCATGGTAGAAGTATTCACAGCATAGGAATCAGCAAATGCTACAAAATCAGGGCTTTTTGTCAGCACACCATTGTTTTTGCCCCTGCTTTAAAAAACCTCACAAGCAATCAACTTTATTCCTGAAATGTCCTTTTTAAGATGGTAGACCCCGCCCCCCCAAAAGAAAGCCATTTCCCCCCATGGAATTTATAAGCTATTTGAGAAAAGGAAACAAATGACACATCAAACAAAGGAGTGTAACATTAACCATGAAGACAGTAGGAGGCCAAAGAAGGGAGAGAAAGGAGTCGACAACACCTATGACAGAAACTTCATGAAAATGCTGGGCCTTGAAGGACAGGTCGGAAAGGCCAATGGACAGTTGATCTGCCAGGAAGTCACAGAAAAGAAACAGTAGTCAGACAGAGGACTAAAGTCTGTGAATGAGAGAAGCAAGTGTGGAGTGAGGGAGCAGCGAGGTGGGGATAGCTGGCAATTGCCTGACACTCTCTCATACAGTATCTCCCTCTAATCTTCAAGCCTGGCCTGAGAGATGAGGGTGACTGAGGTTCAGAGAATTTGTACAGCGCAGCGGTATGAGCCTGTGTTTGGGACCAAAAACAATGGCCTTTTATTTCTTGTTCAGCCTTCTTCCCACTGTACCATGTCGACTCTGCTCAGCTACATTTTAAAGCATGTAACAAAAAAGCAGTAACGAAAAACACTGTAAACAAGTAATATACTTAACACCCTGTGGTTTACTTTAAATGTGCAGATATGATGTTCTGGGCGGCTTTAAATAACAGTGAAGTCGAACTTCTAAGCATAATTGCTTTCAAGAGCTCACATACAATTTCTCTGCAAGGCATCCGGCAGGCATACCCAAGCCCACAGCTTTATTGAATTCAACCCTCACTCTTGACAGGAAACAGATTTATAACCAGAGCAGGATTTTTAAGAAAAAGAAAACACAGAACAAGTAAAAAATAGTGCTAGCTAAACTATGAGGGCTGCATTCTGAGGGCCCCTGGGAGTTAGCTCTTCTAAAAGAAATATTTTTGTTTTCTCTATACCATACACGAACTCTCAAAAGGGATAAACAAGAATTGAACTTTGAGTTTAAAAGTTTCCAGCCACCCGAATCTCACAAACATAGTGTTGAGTGAAAGAAGCCAGACACAAATGCAACACTTGAGGATTGCATCTGGATAAAGTGTGAAAAACCAGGCAAAACGAATCTGTGCTGTTAGGAGTCAGCCTCATGACTGCCCTTGGCGGTGCAGGGGCACGGTGACAGGAAGGGGTCACCATAGGGTAGGGGGCTTCTGAGGTGTAGGTCATGCTCACTTTCTCCATCCAGGTGCTGTCTGCACAGATATGTTCACTTTGTAAAAATTCATCGAGCTTGCACATATAACTTGTGCCTTTTTCTTGATCTCTGTTATACGTTGTACTCTAATAAAAAGGTACTTAAATATTTCCTGCATCCTTAAACAGGATAGAGCCCCAATTATAATACCTTAAGAGACAAAGAATGTTTGACGCTGGAAAAATGCTCAATGATAAGAGAGTTGAGTATTGGAAGTCTGGCTCCAGCAGATGCGGGGCCGGGGCAACCTTGGGCGGGTCCACGGAAGAGGGCCATGTAAACAGAAGCACTGGGACATTCCAGCTTTCTGAATGAGGGCCAGAAAGCAGCTGAAGGACGCTCGAGAGGATTAGAGAGACAGGAGGAGGCCCAAGATGGCATATAATATGTAATGTTATAACACATAACATCAGGATGTGGCCCATTTGGGGGCCATTTTCTCATCATTACCCAAACATCAAATGAACATGTGGTTGTGGGAAAAGCTTTAACATTTGACTCCTCTGGACTACTCTGGCCGTGAGCTCCAGGAAAGCCTGTGGAAGCTTACTGAAGAAAAATCATGTGACTGTCACATGCTTAAGGTTTATAGTGCAGGCCTGCCTTATGAGGAAAAGAAAGTGATGCATTTTGAAAATGAAAAAGAAAGAAAGAAAGAAAGGAAATTAGCAAGTTAATGCCTTTCATAGACAATCTTCTGCACCGGGGGTAACGTGTCAGTGCCTAGTGGAGGACCTGGTCCATGCTGTAGGCTCGGTTGTGGTGGCTCTTATTGTGTGCTTCCTCTCTCAGGAAAAACTGCCTCCTTAACTCACCGCACAACAAGGCATCTGGAAAGGACACTACCAGAGACATAAGACCACTTTCCAAGTGCTTCCTTTCATTTACATGCAGCCCATGAGCTTTCCTGAGCTCATTCAACATTAACAACGAGGTGTTTGCAGCTTGACAAATTCAATCGATATGCTACCCATGACAGACAGAATAGACAGCTCTGTTCCACCCTTCTCACACCATTTGGCTACAGCTATATAAAGCCTGCTTTTCTAGACCCTTCTTTTTTTTCCACAAAAGTCTGGCTCTCCATACATTTACCCTAAAAGCTTTCAGATCCACTGTTCTGGGCCTAGCCAGCTACTTCTTAGGTTTGCTCCCACGACTCCACTCCTTCCTACACAGTTCCTGTCTCCTCAGTCTTGTGATTCCCCAACCCCTGAGTCACTCAATAACAATTACTTTTCATTGCCTCCACCTAAGCAGCAATTTCTTTATACCAGATCGTTTATTAGTATCTGTAATTCAAATCAACTCCTCTGATTCTTCAGGCATGAATTAAATTGACAGCTCTCTGTGTTGTAGTGACAGTAAAATTTGAATTAGCTGCAAGCATCAATAAGCAAGTATATTTTAATTTAATTTTTATCCAACTCAGTATGAACTTAAAAACCATCCTGTTTTCAACTCTTCCTTTCAGGCATTAGTTCAGTAAGTTTTTTGTTTTGACATTTAAGTCTTTTGAAGTGTGGGTTTGTGATTATTAGCATAACTTTTCACTTATGAGGCCTGCAGGAATTCATAAAGGAAACATAGAAAATCACATCTTCTTGGCGTAGACTGGTAAGGTGTTATCAAACTCCTCTCCTCTTTCTCTTGGGCACCCACATTTTTCCAGCTGCCCTTGCAGTTAGATGTGGAGAGGCCCAAAGCACTACTAATATGAAACACTGAAATAAATGTGAGCTATAAATACATTTTGGAAAGATGAATAAGCCAGGCTAGCATGGCTCAGTGGTTGAGTGTTGACCTATGAACCAGGAGATCATGGTTCTATTCCCGGTCAGGGCACATGCCCAGGTTGTGGGCTCCATCCCCAGTGTGGGGTGTGCAGGAGACAGCTCGTCAATGATTCTCTATCATTGATGCTTCTCCCTCTCCCTCTCCCTGAAATCAATAAAAATACATTTTTTAAAAAGACAAATAAAAACCAAGTATGAAATGATTTCCCAACTCGCATATTCCACTTCAGGGTCCAGTTGGCTGCATCCCCTCCTGGCAGCTCAGGGTACAAGGTGGGATCCACACTGGAAAGGATGCCGTTCCATCGCAGGGCATCCTCATACCCACACCCACACCCTCAGACAGGCACGCCAGTTCATCGCAGGGGCACATTTGGGATGTGGGAGGAAACTGGAGTCCCGGGAGCAAACCCACACAGACGTGGGAGAGCTGCAAACTGCACACAGGCAGTGGTCCCTGCCCGGGAATTAAGTTCTTTTTTTCCTCATCAAGTTAGAACGAAACAACACTGAACAAACACCAGTATTTGGGGACTTTTAAAATGAAACGGTCATTTCCTCCCGTAATAACAGCAATACATTTTCATTGTTTACTACGTGGCAAATACGCCACACTGGCATGGTAATGTCATCTGAAAAATGCTTTGAGAAAGAAATCTCTGATGAGAAGTTTGTTAGTCATAACATCCCTTCTTTTTCCTGAACATGGAAGGTTAAAAAAAAAGACCCCCTCAATTGAAATGCATTATTCTAATTAAAGTCTTAGCAACGGCACAGGTTATTCTAATAATTAAAATAATTCAACAGAAGAATTAATCAATTTTGGTGCAAGGTGCAGTTGCTGTGGCTGGGGAACACCACACGGGCTCCAGAAACTGCGGACTTGGATCCCGTGTCCTTGCACCACTTTCTGCGCCTGCGCGCACTTCGACTACGCACGCAAGACATCCGGGAACCCAACGACATCCGGGCCCCCAACAACATCCGGGCCCCCAGCAACATCCGGGCACCCAACAACATCCGGGCACCCAAGGACTATTACGGCCTTCTTCGTGCTTTGACTACTCACGCAAGACGTCCGGGCCCCAAACAACATCCGGGCCCCCAACAACATCCGGGCCCCCAGCAACATCCGGGCACCCAATAACATCCGGGCACCCAAGGACTGTTACGGCCTTCTTCGTGGTTTTGACTACTCACGCAAGACATCCGGGCCCCCAACAACATCCGGGCACTCAAGGACTGTTAGGGCCTTCTTCGGGTGCGCCTGCGCAGACCCTCCCACCTGTACATTGTGACCGCGAGGTGGACTCTTGCGTCCATTTTGGATCCGCCATTAAATCGGAGAGAGCGACGGCCGCTGGGCTCGTAACCGCTGTCGGTCGCTCCAGCTTTTCCACAGGATAAACTGTGCTTGGAAGAGTCAAAGTACAAGTACATTTATCCTGAGAGCTATGTAGTAATAGCCTAGGAAAAGCAGAGAAGCAACTCAGAGACTAGAGGGCCGATGTCTAAAGGAACATTCCAGAACAAATGAAAGAGACGCAATAGTTGGCGAAGCGAAGACAGTTTTCTTCAGGTTAGAAGACCCTACCCTAATCAATTAAGTTAGAAAATAAGCTGAATAATCATGTAAATATGGTTTTAAAGCACTGAAAATGGTTTTTAAATTCAAATTTTAACGCTTTTTTCTTTAAAATCTTTTGATAAAAATAATGTGGTTCAATTAAAAGTATTTGGGAAACTTTGAGTTAGAACTGCATACTAGGTAATAGTACTATATATCACTATTAAGTTTTCTAAATTTGACGATTGCACCATGATTACATTAGAGAACAGCATTGTTCTTAGAAAATAAAAGTGTCACTGGGTTAAACATCACTAACCAGTGAGGCTGGGTTAAGGGTATATGGAATCCTTTGTGTTAATTGCACATCTTTTTTTCCCCATTTTTTTTATTAAGGTATTATATGTGTACATATCTTCCCATTGCCCCCCCCACCCCACTCCCATACATGCCCTCACCCCCCAGTGTTTTGCCTCCATTGGTTGTGCTTATATGCATGCATACAAGTCCTTCCGTTGATCTCTTATCCCCCCACCTCTCCCTAACCTTCCTGCTGTCATTTGACTGTTTGATGCTTTACTGCCTATGTATACTTGCACATCTTCTATGCGTTTGAAATTATTTCAAATGAAAGTGTTTAAAATAGGTTTTTAAAAAATGTTGGATTGGGATGTTATTAATATTCTGGTGAGAGCCGTTTCCATCAGTGGTTGGGGTAGAAGCAAGTCTCAGTGGGTTTATGGAACAAAAGATGAAAAAGTGGAGAAACGGGGAGGTGACTCTTGGCCCCAAAGTACATGTTTTACCTGCTGGAGTATTGGGTTTTCATGGTTGGAGTTTTCATAGGCAGATCACACATGTAAACTCAATGATTAATGTGCCTTTACACACTGAGTGGCCAGATTATTATGATCTCTGAAGGCATAATAATCTGGCCACTCAGTGTGTGTGTGTGTGTGTGTGTGTGTGTGTGTATATGTGTACACACACACACAATATATGCGCGCGCGCACACACACACACACACATATGCGCGCGCGCACACACACACACACATATATCTTATATAATAAAAGCCTAATATGCAAATTGTCTCCTCAACCAGGAGGCTGACCGGGAGGTCGACTGCTTGCTGTGACATGAGTTGACCACCAGGGAGCAGCGCGGAACATGGCGGGTGTCAGCAATGTGGCACTGGTAGCAGGTGGCCATGGAGGTGCTGCAGGCCCTGATGGGCCCCAACAAGAGAAGGACCGCAGTGGGATGGTGGAGCAGGTGAGTGGGCGACACCAGACCAAGGCGGGTGTGAGTGGGGGCCTGGCCCAGATCAGTTGCCCCTCAGATGGTGACCAGCAGCAGCAGTGGGGGACAGGGCTGCTGTCTGGCTTCCAGGTGCTGAGGGAGCTGGGCAGGGGCCTGATGACTCAGGCGGAGGGGGGGCACACGGGGCCCCAGTGGCCCAGGTGCTGCCCAGGGCCCAGAGGTCAGCTGGGACCTGCCCATCCACACCAGACACTCATGCTTCGGTCGCCGGCCAGACCTAAGGACCGGCACCCATGCATGAATTTCATGCACCGGGCCTCCTGTGTGTGTGTGTGTGTGTGTGTGTGTGTGTGTGTGTGTGTGTGTATGTATGGTGTTTTTTTTAAAATTAGAGGTCTGGTGCATGAATTTGTGCGTGGGTGGGGTCTGGCCAGCCTGGCCAGGGGGAGGGGACATGGGCAGTTGGCCGGCCTGCCTGCTGGTCGAACTCCTGGTCGAGGGGACAATTTGCATATTAGCCTTTATTCTATAGGATATACACTGAGTGGCCAGATTATTATGCATTCAGATATCATCATAATCTGGCCACTCAGTGTATATTTATTCCTTGCTATAATGTATAAATTCTTCAGGGCTGCCCTTGTTTCAAACAGGACATTCCAATTAATTCCTAGACTGAAATTAGAATTCTGGCAGAGCTGTAGGACCAGGCGAGGAAAGAAAAGTACCAGCATCCCAAGGATGCTGAGGTTTTGCTCCCAGTGACCAGGATGCTGCATTCTCACCCTTCTCTCCCCTCCCTGGAAAGTAGGTAGTTCCTTCAAGTCAGAGAAGGATTCTTAGGCACAGATGAGATGCTTGTTTTCTTGGATCTAGCCCTCAATGGTTACATAAGTATACTTTTTGCTCATGAAACAGAATGGAAGTGATTGTGTAAACACATGACATGCCATTACCAAAAATCACAACACGGCTTAATCCTGATGCCTAGCTAAATGTCTAAATTATCCACTTTGGCACGGAGGGGAGAAAACTGGACCCAAGGGAGAACAGGGAAGAGATTAGCTATCAAGATAAGAATGTTTATGGAAACTTCTATTTGTGATTAAAGTGCTTTTAAAATATGTGAGGGATATTTAAAATGCATACATAATTCTAGTATCTCAACAACATAATGATTTTCATTTGCTTGGAGTTCTTTCAAACTTTTCTCCATATGGACACATTGTTTCTAAGTACATTAAACTATATAGTCTACATTTTTATCAAAAATATTTTTTTAAAAAGTTGTATTGGGCTCTGGGTAGGTGCTCAGTGGTTAGAGCAGCAACCTGCAGCCCAAAGGGTCGAGGGAGGATTCAATGCCTCGGTTGTGACTTCACACCCCACCCCTGGTCTTGGTGCATGCGTGTGGCAGGCAGTCTGGTCCATGTGTCTCACATCGATCTTTCTCTCCCAGGCTCCTCCCTCCCTTTCACTCTCTCTAAAAATCAATGGAAAAAATATCCTCGGGTGAGGATAAAAAATTTTTTTAAAGTTTTATTGGGACACAACCACACTTAAATGTTACAGTCTTTTTTTTAAAAAAAGAGAGGTTTAGAGAGAGTGGAAGGGAAACGGGGGGGAGGGGAGAGAGAGAGAGAGAGAGAGAGAGAGAGAGAGAGAGAGAGAGAGAGATCAATGCTAGAGAGAAACATTGATCGGCTGCCTCCTGCACATAGAGCCCACAACCCGGGCATGCAGCCTTTCAGAGCATGAGATGATGCCCAACCAACTGAGGCACACTGGCCAGGGCTATCATACATTTTTAATAACGGTTACATCTCATTGTACTTATACATTATATATTTACTTAATAATTTCCTCATTATTGGATGCAAATGCTGGTATTTTAAAATGATGAGTAACTGCTATAAATGTCTCATTGGTATGGATTGTTCTCCTTTTGAATTTTTGTATTGCCTCAATTCTAAGATACAGATTTTTCTTCTTTTAAAATGATCAAATGAATTCAAAAAGAGTCTAGAGGCTTTGCTAAAAATAAACGATAGAGATTTATTCAAGGGTCTTAGAGTTTGCAAATAGGAAAGAAACACAGCTAGGAGAAAAACCGAAAGTGTTCCAAAGAAGAAAGTTCCAAGTTCTCTCAGGAAAAAGCACCTATTTTAGAATTATCAGTCCTGCATTCTTAGCCCCTGGATGGTTATCAGCTAGATGTCAGGCAGTCAGGATGATGGATGCCAGGTGGTCCAGAAGATGAGCGCTGGGAGGTCGGGTCAGGTCTGGTCTGAGTGTGAGTGGGTCCTTCGGGGGTTCCAGGTGGCCTGGATACCAGAGTCCTTCAGTGGGAATCAGAGGGCGACCGGAGGTCCAGATCTATGTCCAGGCATTGATGCAGGACTAGAAAGTTCAAAGTTGAAGTGCCCAGGCCAGTTAGAACAAGAATGCAGACTTTCCTCCTGCCTCAACCCTCATGTCAGTAATTTTAGCAGCTTGTTTAAAAGTGACGCCATTGTATGTATTCCCTATGTTCACTCCTTTCTCTCCGGTTTAGAGTAGTACTGATGTTTTCTAGCAGTGTGACTTACTAAGTCATTTACCTTCCCTGAGACTTAGTTCCTTTATCTCTACAACCTTTATCTCTACACCTTAGAAGGCCGCAGAGGAGGAAATGAATAAAATGTGGAGAGGTTCTGTGCAATCCATCTTCAGTCTTTCCTCAGTATATACCAGGGTATATTTTAGTATTAGATGGAGGACAGTATGTGTTTTTTCCCTTTAAAAAGTTATTATTAAACTGATGTTGCATCTTAAAATTCACACTGTATTAGAATTAGAGAAATATAATAATTCTATAACATAAATTCAGAATAGGGGTTTACTGAGTCAAAGCAGGTTTATAATACTTGATACATGTGTCAAAATGTCTTCTAAAAAAAATTTTGCCAGTAGCATTAAGAATATGTGGGTGTTACTATTTTCCTGCAATTTTGCCAGCGTATGAGATTTGACTTTTCTCTTGATTTTAAATAGTCTTAATAGGTTCAGATTGTTTCTTCATGATTATTTTAATTTTATTATATTTACCTATCCTATATAATAAAGAGGGAATATGCAAATTGACTGTTACTCCACCACAAAGATGGATGCTTCCACAGCGGAGGCGGGGTTTCCATGATACAAGATGGCTGCAACCACAGTGGAGGCCGAGTTCCCGTAATGAGCCTTAACAAGTAATCAGCAGGGAACTGAGGCTGTGCCCAGGCCCCTCCCACCCCCCGAGGGGCTTGACAGGGGCCCTCAGGCCATGCCCCCCGCCCTGGCGCCAGGCCAGGGGACCTCAGGCCACACCCCCTGCCTTGGTGCCAGGCTGGGGGATCTCAGGCCATGCCCCTCGCCCTGGCGCCAGGCCAGGGGACCTCAGGCTGTGGAGGGCTTGACGGGGGACCTCAGGCTGCCGCCCCTGCCCCAGTGCCAGGCTGGGGGACCTGAGGTTGTGCCCCCAGCCCTGGCACCAGGCCGGGGGAACTCCAGCTGTGCCACCCACTGGGCGGGGCTTGACAGGGGACCTCAGGCTGCTCCCCTTGCCCCAGGCCGGGGGACCTCAGGCTGCTTACTTTGCCCTGGGCCGGGGGACCTCAGGCCGCACCCCCCTGCCCAGGAGGGCTGGTCAGGGGACCTGAGGCTGTGCCCCCCTCCCAATGTGGCTTGATGGGGGACCTCAGGCCACATCCCCCACCTGGCAGGGCTTTAGACGGGGGACCTCAGGCCATGCCCCCGACCCTGGCGCCAGGCCGGGGGACCTCAGGCCATGCCTCTGCCTTGGTGCCAGGCTGGGGGACCTCAAGCCATGCCACCCACTGGGCGGGGCTTGACGGGAGACCTCAGGCTGTGCCCCCTGTGGCACTGGGCTAGGGGACATGAGGCTGCACCTCATGCCTGGCTGGGCTTGAAAGGGGACCTCAGGCCGTGGCCCCCCGCCCCAGTGCTGGGCCAGGGGACCTCAGGCTACTCCCCTCGCCCCGGGCCGGAGGACCTCAGGCCGCACCCCCCTGCCCAGGAGGGCTTGATAGGGGACCTGAGGCTGTGCCCCCTCCCAATGTAACTTGATGGGGGACCTCAGGCCACACCCCCTGCCCAGCGGGGCTTGACAGGGGATCTCAGGCCACATCCCCCACCTGGCAGGGCTTGACGGGGGACCTCAGGCCATGGCCCCACCCTGGCACCAGGCTGGAGGACCTCAGGCCGTGCCCCCCCACCGGGCGGGGCTTGATGGGGGACCTGAGGCTGCGCCCCCTCCTGATGTGGCTTGATGGGGGACCTCAGGCCATGCCCCCCACCCTGGCACTAGGCCCGAGGACCTCAGGCTGCACCCCCAGCCCTGGCACCAGGCCGGGGGACCTCAAGCTGTGCCCCCCACTTGGCGGGGCTTGATGGGGAACCTCAGGCCGTGCCCCCCACCCAGTGGGGCTTGACCGGGGACCTCAGGCCATGCCCCCCACCCTGATACCAGGCGGGGGGACCTCAGGCTGCACCCCCTGCCTTGGTGCCACGCAGGGGGCCCTCAGGCTGTGCCCCCAACCTGGTAGGGCTTGACGGGGGACCTAAGGCTGTGCCCCCAGCCCCGGCACCAGGCCGGGGGACCTCAAGCTGTGCCCTCCACTGGGCAGGGCTTGACAGATGACCCCAGGCTGTGCCCCTCGTGGCACTGGGCTTGGGAACATGAGGCCGCACCCCATGCCTGGTGGGGCTTAACAGGGGACCTCAGGCCATGCCCCCCTGCCCCAGTGCTGGGCCGGGGGACCTCAGGCTGCTCCCTTTGCCCTGGGCCGGGGGACCTCAGGCTGCTCCCTTTGCCCTGGGCCGGGGGACCTCAGGCTGCTCCCTTTGCCCTGGGCCGGGGGACCTCAGGCTGCTCCCTTTGCCCTGGGCCGGGGGACCTCAGGCTGCTTACTTTGCCCTGGGCCGGGGGACCTCAGGCCGCACCCCCCTGCCCAGGAGGGCTGGTCAGGGGACCTGATGCTGTGCCCCCTCCCAATGTGGCTTGATGGGGGACCTCAGGCCACACCCCCTGCCCAGCGGGGCTTGACAGGGGACCTCAGGCCGCATCCCCCACCTGGCAGGGCTTGACGGGGGACCTCAGGCCATGGCCCCACCCTGGCACCAGGCTGGAGGACCTCAGGCCGTGCCCCCCCACCGGGCGGGGCTTGATGGGGGACCTGAGGCTGCGCCCCCTCCTGATGTGGCTTGATGGGGGACCTCAGGCCATGCCCCCCAGCCCTGGCACCAGGCCGGGGGACCTCAAGCTGTGCCCCCCACTTGGCGGGGCTTGATGGGGAACCTCAGGCCGTGCCCCCCACCCAGTGGGGCTTGACCGGGGACCTCAGGCCATGCCCCCCACCCTGATACCAGGCGGGGGGACCTCAGGCTGCACCCCCTGCCTTGGTGCCACGCAGGGGGCCCTCAGGCTGTGCCCCCAACCTGGTAGGGCTTGACGGGGGACCTAAGGCTGTGCCCCCAGCCCCGGCACCAGGCCGGGGGACCTCAAGCTGTGCCCTCCACTGGGCAGGGCTTGACAGATGACCCCAGGCTGTGCCCCTCGTGGCACTGGGCTTGGGAACATGAGGCCGCACCCCATGCCTGGTGGGGCTTAACAGGGGACCTCAGGCCATGCCCCCCTGCCCCAGTGCTGGGCCGGGGGACCTCAGGCTGCTCCCTTTGCCCTGGGCCGGGGGACCTCAGGCTGCTCCCTTTGCCCTGGGCCGGGGGACCTCAGGCTGCTCCCTTTGCCCTGGGCCGGGGGACCTCAGGCTGCTCCCTTTGCCCTGGGCCGGGGGACCTCAGGCTGCTTACTTTGCCCTGGGCCGGGGGACCTCAGGCCGCACCCCCCTGCCCAGGAGGGCTGGTCAGGGGACCTGATGCTGTGCCCCCTCCCAATGTGGCTTGATGGGGGACCTCAGGCCACACCCCCTGCCCAGCGGGGCTTGACAGGGGACCTCAGGCCGCATCCCCCACCTGGCAGGGCTTGACGGGGGACCTCAGGCCGTGGCCCCCCACCCCAGTGCTGGGCCAGGGGACCTCAGGCTACTCCCCTCGCCCCGGGCCGGAGGACCTCAGGCTGCTCCCTTTGCCCTGGGCCGGGGGACCTCAGGCTTCTTACTTTGCCCTGGGCCGGGGGACCTCAGGCCGCACCCCCCTGGCCAGGAGGGCTGGTCAGGGGACCTGAGGCTGTGCCCCCCTCCCAATGTGGCTTGATGGGGGACCTCAGGCCACACCCCCTGCCCAGCGGGGCTTGACAGGGGACCTCAGGCCGCATCCCCCACCTGGCAGGGCTTTTGACGGGGGACCTCAGGCCATGCCCCCCACCCTGGCGCCAGGCCGGGGGACCTCAGGCCATGCCCCTGCCTTGGTGCCAGGCCGGGGGACCTCAGGCCATGCCCCTGCCTTGGTGCCAGGCCGGGGACCTCAGGTTGTGTTCCCCACCTGGTAGTTCTTGACAGGGGACCTCAGGCCGCACCCCCTGTCCCAGAGCCAGGCTGGGGGACCTCAGGCCGCGTTCCCAGCCCAGGCACCAGGCTGGAGGACCTCAAGCTGTGTTCCCCACCAGGCGGAGCTTGACAGGGGACCTCAGGCCGCGCCCCCCACCCGGTGGGACTTGACGGGGGACCTCAGGCTGTACTCCTCCCGGCACTGGGCCAGGGGACCTCAGGCCGTACCCCATGCCTGGCGGGGCTAAACAGGGGACCTCAGGCTGTCCCCCCCCTCACCCCAGTGCTGGGCCAGGGGACCTCAGGCTGCTCCTCTCACCCTAGGCCGGGGTACCTCAGGCTGCACCCCCCTGCCCAGTGGGGCTTGATAGGGGACCTGAGGCTGCAACCCCCCCTCCCGATGTGGCTTGACCAGGGACCTCAGGCCACGCCCCCTGCCCAGCGGGGTTTGACAGGGGATCTCAGGCCGCCTCCCCCACCAGGAAGGGTTTGATTGGGGACCTCAAGGCGTGTCCCCCACCCCAGCCTGGGATGGGCAACCTTAGACCATGCCCCCTGCCCCAGTGCCAGGCCAGGGGATCTGAGGCTGCGTCCCCCCCCCCACTGCCTGGTGGGGCTTGACAAGGGTCGACTGGCTGGGTCTAGATCTAGCCCAATGTGTGTGGGGGGGTGCTGGCTGGGTCTGGGTCTCTTGCGACTTTTGAGGTGCATGTGGGTGGCGAAGACTTGACTCTGGATCCCGTGGTGTGCCCCAGACTCTGACAGGAGGAAGATTTTTATATACATTTTACTAATTTTCTTTCATTGCTGACACTTCTATTATAGAGAAAGGGCAAATAGCAATATTAAAATATTTCTTCTAATTAATCCCCTTTTAATGTGCATGAATTTTGTGCACTGGGCCACGAGTTTATATATATAAAAGGCTAATATGCTATGTGTCCTTCCCTCTGTCCAGGTAATGACGTCATGTAGCAACGTCTGGCTTACTCTCCCTAGTGACAACTAGTCTCCTTGCAGTTTCTTCAGCCCAGGAACACTTTAGCCAGATGGAAATACTTTACAGTTTAACCAAATGTCTGTGAAGTGTTTTCCTGTGCCTCATCTCATTTGATCCTCACAGAAGTCCTGGAGTAGGTAGATAGGAGACTCTGTGGAATCCTATTGTCTTTTCATTAGCTGGAAAACGGAAATTTAGAAAGTTTAGAAACTTGACCCAACTGAAAAGTAGTAAGAAATGGTGGATCTTGAAAATTACTTCAGGTTTTCTCACTGTGCAGAATATAGTCAAACACTGCTGCAGTTTTTTACCCTTTGTTCTCCCTGTATGATCTACAATAATAACCTGCTTCATGTTGATATTTACTGCTGTGTTGCTGACAATTACCTGAAAGCAAAGTTGGGGTGCTTCACTGGGCTGGAAAAAGTTTAGCTAAATCAGAAAGCAGGTCTAATTAAGCAAGTTTGTTCTGTATCTATAAAAAGCTAAGTTGACTTGCGAATGCACGATACATATAAAGCTCTTGCTGGTGCCAATGCATGCATGTGTTTCCATCTGTCGTTGTCAATCATGAATTTGGTTGATACTTCTATAATAGAGAAAGGGTGAATAATGATATTAAAATATTTTTTCTCATTAATTTTCTTTCAATGTGTACAAATTCGTACACCAGGCCACTAGTTTATATATAAAGGAACTATGGGTATAAAGAGAACAACAGGCAAAATTTGAAGATATCTCAGAAACCATTCAAAAGAAAAGGAATTGCTGTTTAGTCAGTAATTTATAAAGGAACAAGTAAGAGGCACCAGCCTGCTTCTTGGCTCTTTCTCACTCAGTGTTGTTCCTTTGCACTGCTGCCATATGCAAACCTGGAAGAAGGCAGTGATTTCTTTGCAGAATCCCAGAATTTTTAACTAGATGAACCCTTAGGGATCATCTGATCAGATCCTTCATTTTACATATGATTAAGAAAAAACCCAGTGAGATTCAAATTATTCAAGATTTTGCTGCTAGGAAGTGGCAGGGCTGAAACTAGAGACCAAGATTCTAGACTTTTCCACTAGGTACCCCCCTCTCTGGTGCAAACTCCATTGGAAGGTTAATGGCACAAGTACTAGTACTTGACATTAAGCTGAGCAGTACAAAATTTAGGCTTAGGATATTTCTAAATTTTATTAAATAAGTTAAGAAAGTGAATTCATATGATCTTATTTGAAAAGTATAGAACCAGCCCTAGCAGTTTGTCTCAGTGGATAGAGTATCGGCCTGCAGACTGCTGAAGGGTCCCAGATTCAATTCCGGTCAAGGGCACATGCCTGGGTTGTGGGCTCAATCCCCAGTGTGGGGCGTGCAGGATGCAGCCGATCAATAATTCTCTCTCATCATTGATGTTTCTCTCTCTCCCTCTCCCTTCCTCTCTGAAATAAGTAAAAATATATATTAAAATAAATAAATATAAATAAATAAAAGTATAGAACCAAACATGAAAAAAAGGTTGTCTGTAAGTGAATATGTGGCACAAAACTAAAAACACATATCATGTGCTCCCTGTAAGTGACTTATGTAATGAATTTCAAGTAGGATGTCTCAGGTCTAGTCATTCAGATTTGTAGGCAATTAAGCCCTCCAGAAAACTGAATCATCATGCTTTTGAATTTTTCTCACTGTAGATTCAGTCTCATTGCTATTAAATATTGATGCTGTGCTTACCTCTTCCAAACCAGATTAGAACTCAAATTTTATATCTTAAAATGGCATTTTTATCCCATTATATTTATCATTGTTATTTCCAACCTTTCATGATTTTATAAAACGTTCCAACAACTATTAACCCAAGTCTCAGGCTTTATCAGGCTATGACAACAAGACTGAGTCACACTTCTGTTTCAAACCCAGACTGCTGTCAGGAGCTCAAATCAGCAAAACTGCTAGAAATAGACCATCCTCAATTTGTTTCCCAACTGTTTCTGAGGTCCCTCAGGTAATCACTCATAAATACCCAGGACTGGTCACCATCTTTTGTCCCTACCTCTATTTCTCTTCTTGACAGTAATGCTGCTGGCAAGCCCTGGTGACTATTGACCCATCCCAACTGTAGTCTCAAAGTAATGTTAGTCCCTCTCCAAATTCCCCCCATCTAAAACTGTGATAGAACCGTCCTTTTAAAAAACCATGTCTTGAAGGCTCTGGTAAAAGGAAGCTGAAAACAGAGAATAACTTACAACATCCAGGAACAGTAGACATCCTTAGAGATGACAGCTCCAAACCCCAACCCCGAAACCCTGCCTCATTCTCAGCAGTCCCTCACATGACGGGCAAGTGGGTCAAAAGGAAATAGGTAGCTCCAGGTATCACCCTACCTTGGAGTTTGGGTCCCACGGCCCCTAACTTAGAGAAAGGAGAAATCTGGATGCTGTGAAGCTCGAGCATGGCTTTCTTTTCCTGCCCCTGACTTCTCAGAATGAAAGACAAGGGGAGTACCCATTTCTTCGGGGGCTGGGGGAAGGAGGTGATAAAAACCTTATATCCACTCTAGGATTGACCTGGACTTCATCTATATAATCTATATAATAAAAGCCCAAGTGACTGTTAAGGCAGAATGATCAGAACGACCAGTTGCTATGATGCGCCCTGACCATGGGGGGGCAGACACTCAACTCAGGAGCTGCCCCCCTGGTAGTCAGTGCGCTCCCACAGGGGGAACCCCGCTCAGCCAGAAACTGGGCTCATGGCTGGCAAGCACAGCGGTGGTGGCAGGAGTCTTTCCCGCCTCCGTGGCAGCGCTAAGGAGCAGTGAGCAGGCAGGCGGTAAGGAGTGAGGGGTCCAAGACTGTGAGAGGGATGTCCGCCTGCCAGCTTAGGTTTCTTGGACTGTAAGAAGGCACAGGCTGGGCTGAGGGGACCCCCCCACACACTCCCCCAGAGCATGAATTCTATGCACTGGGCCTCTAGTAGTTTAAATATGATCATTCTAATAGTAGGCAGTCTAGTTTCCAAAACCTGGCTTAAACAGTCTTAAAATCATCAGATTGTGGGGGAAATTTGAGCTGCAGTGGGAAACTGTGCTTTCTAGAGTATAGGGCAGCTCTGTGGATGATCTAATTCTATGGGGGCTATTTTGCAACTTTGTAAATTGTTAATAACTGAAAGCAATGTAAAATAGTTGTTGTTTATAGACATCAAATTATGTCCTATCTGCTGGAGGCATAGTGGTTTAATTGACTTCCCTCCCCTACCGCGTTAGAAGCCAGTATTGTCTCAATTTGCACATTCATTTTGTTACTGGAGAATCAGATTTCTCCTATGCTAGTGGGAGTGTAAGTGGCTCGTGGGGTACTGCTGACATAAGAATTTTCAGAAGCCCCCACAGGAGAATGAGATGTGGTAATTGAATGTGTGGATTACATTCCTCGGGCTGCAAAGTCCCATGCCCTTTAAACCAGTCCTGAAAGAGGTACATCTGGGGTTCCAATAGAGCCAAAAGGAAGGCCAGTGTCCAGAGCTTCAATTCCACGTTGGAGCTGGGTCCAGCTCAGCGTTCGAGCTAATTAAAGTCCATTAGTTCATTGTCTGGAGTCTCACATGGCCATGAGCCACATGGGCGCAGGGGAGTGCACCCTGTGCAACAGGAGTCATGGAAGTGCAGGGAAGCAGGGAAGAGAAGAGAGCATGCTCTTTTGTCTAGAACCGTGGTCAGCAAACTGCGGCTCGTGAGCCACATGCTGCTCTTTGGCCCCTTGAGTGTGGCTCTTCTGCAAAAATGTGGCTCTTCCACAAAATACCACGGCCTGGGAGAGTATTTTGAAGAAGTGGCGTTAGAAGGAGTTTAAGTTTAAAAAATGTGGCTCTCAAAAGAAATTTCAATCGTACTGTTGCTATTTGGTTCTGTTCACTAATGAGTTTGCCGACCACTGGTCTAGAAGTTTAAATATTCAGGTTTCTCGCCCTTGCAGCGGCCATGCCCATTCTGGCCACTGCCTAACCCCCACGTGTTATTGACAGACAAGTACCTTCCCATGTCACACAGACCTTACTGGGCATATGTCCAAACTGCCTTTGTCCAGTCCCTTCCCCCATCAATCAGTGGGAACAGACTTTGAGAGTGTTAAATTAGCAAAGCTGTATAAATGGCATGCCTCTATTATCTAGTCTTTCCCTTTCTTCCTTTCCTGTGGAATAATAACCAGGTTATCACAACAGCATCCATTTCACTATACCTCATCTGTAACTAATAAATCTACACTGATTCTACTTCTGGTCGCGCACTAGCAATTCTGATTCCAACTCGGATGTGTGTGTGTGGAGGGGTCCCCACACCACCAAGCTGTTCTCCAACACTGCGTGTCCTACTGTTCAACTCCATTCTGACACCACCTACCCTGAGACAGCATCAGATCCCACAGGTTAAAGGCTCAGTTCTACAAGACTGCCTTGCCCCCTTCTTCAGATGCCAGCCACAAGTTCAGGTTGCCACCTGGGCTTCTGACCAACCAGCTATATAGATCAGAGGTTCCAAAGCCACCCCACCCCCCTTGGGTTGAATTTGTTTACCAGAGGAACTCAGAGAAACATTTTACTTACTAGATCACTGGTTTATTAAGAAAGGATATAACTCAGGAACTGTCAGATGGAAGAGGTGCAGAGGACAAGCTATGAGGAAAAGGCATTGCGGAGCTTCTATGCCCTCTTCTAGCACACCACTCTCCCCAAATCTCCACGTGTTCACCAACCTGGAAGCTCTCTGAACCCTGTCCTTTTATGCTTTTATGGGGGCTTCATTACTTAGCTATGATTAATTAAATCACTGGCCATTGGCTATTGATTCAACCTCCAGTCCCTCCCCCATCCCTGGAGGTCAAGAGGTGGGCCTGAAGGTTCCAACCCTCCAATCATTTGGTTGGTTCCCCTGGCAAGCAGCCCCTAACCATAGGTGCTTTTTAAGGGTCACTTCATTAACATAAACTTAGCTGTGTTTGAAAGGGGTTTGTTATGACTATCAAGATACGTTTATAGCTCTTATCACTTAGAAAATTCCAAGGGTTTTTAGGAGCTCTGTTCCAGAAAAGAACAAAGACCAAATCTATTTTTCTTATTATAACTATCACAATAACTGTGTCTGTTCTTTGGGTTTTCCTTTGAACCTTAGCATTTTCCTCATTAATGAATTGAATGAGATTTTTAACACATCTTCATTTTTACATTTGTGTGAGTCATAATTTTACCATTAAAAATACCTTTTAACATCATGTATGAGACCCTAAAGCATAGTTTGTTTTAGCTAAAGCAAATGTAGTTAGTTTCTTGCTGTATTTTTCCATCAGCCTGAGGAATAGAGATCAAGTTTGTGGGTCCCCTTCCCCAACCCCTGCATAATATTCTCTCTCTCACACACAATACGCATGCACATACACACAACTTTCAAAATTAAGCCATGATTTTTAGCCATACAACAGTAAAAAAATCCACCTTCAAGAAGAAAATACCTTCTAATGCAATACAGGAACAGTTGTGGCAATCCACCAAGCAGAGTATGTGCTGTCTCAGTGAGAAGGGAATGTATTTGGGTTATTTCCTCATATTCAGAAAATTCTTCAAGAATGTAGAGCACTTGGCTTTCATCTGTATCAGGGTTTGTCAGTCTCAGCACTGTTGACACTTTGGACCAGATCATTCTTTGTGGGGCCTGTCCTGTGCATTGTAGGATGTTTAGAAGCATCCTAGGCCTCTACCTACTAGATGCCAATAGCACCTCACCTCCAGTTGTGACAACCCAAAATATCTTCAGACGTTGCCAAATTTCGCTGAGGGAAGCAAAATCACCCCCAGTTGAGAATCACTGGTCTGTTTTATTAAAAGTCTTTCAAAATGGTTCCTTTCAGAGTGAAGGGAGGATCTCCCCAAAGATAAATGAATGAGCCCAACTAATATGTCTCAACATGGATGGGTTTCAGTCATAGTGTTGAGGGAACACAGAAAGTTGCAGAATGCTTTGCACAGCGTGATACTATTTATGTAAACCTTAAAAATCCCAAAATCTTATAATGTGTGTCGCTTCTAGATATATGCATATGGAATAAAAGTATAAGACCATGAAGAATATGAAGACTACACACCAAATTAATGAGAATGGTTGCCCCTAGGAAAAGAGAGAATTTGGACAGGCTAAAATTACAAAAGAAAACTCAGTTGTATCTGTAATATTTTTCCTTTTTTTAAAAAAAGAGATCTAAAACAAGTCCTGCAAAATGTTACCATTTTTTCATTCCAGCTAGTGCATATACTATATGCATACTGTTACTCTACAAACTTTACAGTATTTTTGAGAAAATTTCATAGTAAAATATGAAAAATACAGCTTAAATTTCATATAATGTTCTTTGAAGCATGTGTCATTAATTTTTCAATTATCTATTACTTACATTTTTTGTACTGCTGCTTGCCTCCACCATTATAGGTAGCTGTGAGCTGGCAATGTTTTATAGAGCGATTTCCTGGCTCACCCTACTGACAACCATAATATTAATGCTCACCTTATATTTGTGGAGTGCTTTCTCTTTTTCCAGGACGCTTACATCTGTCTTCTTATTTTACATTCACAACTTTTATCACCACCAATCTTAGTCTTAATTATATACACCATGAAAGGGTCGATTTGCCTGCACACATCAGAGCCCAATAAGGATCTTGTAGCAAGAAAGTAAGGGCATGAATGGGGGGGGGTAATGGGGGATAAGGACACATATGTAATACCTTAATCAATAAAGAAATTTAAAAAAAGTGTTTATTTTTAGGAAGTGGCTTACACCCAGAGACAGGTGAGCTAATGCTCAAAGACCTGGCTCCCAGATGGTTTCAAGGGGATGCCTCTACACAGTTACACTTGCCTCAGCCCTCGCAGCTCCGGCTTCGTCCAGAAGGACATCCCAAAGGTTGTTCGGCTGTCCAGTCTAATTAGCTTATTATGCTTTTATTATAGATAGATGGTTCCTTCCTCCCCCACCCTCCCATGCCTGCCCATAGCAGAGGAGGTTGTTCTCCCATATTATATTCATTCCTGGAGAAAAACCCCACAAATCTGTGGGAGGCCCCCTAGAACTGGGCTATCAGGATTTTTAACTCTCAAGTTATTTGACACTCAGCCTTCAGCAATTCACCAATTACTATTTATTTATTTTTAATATATTTTAATTGATTTTTTTTTACAGAGAGGAAGGGAGAGGGATAGAGAGTTAGAAATATCAATGAGAGAGAAACATCAATCAGCTGCCTCCTGCACACCCCCTATTGGGGATGTGCCCACAACCAAGGTACATGCCCTTGACCGGATTCGAACCTGGGACCTTTCAGTCTGCAGGCCGACGCTCTATCCACTGAGCCAAACCAGTTAGGGCTCATCAGTTACTATTTAAGTGTTCCAACCAGTCTGGCAACAGAGTCTGCTCTCAGTAAGCTCTGCTTCTCTGTATTTACATCTCCAAGTTTCAGGGTGGCAGTTTGCCCTGTGACCTCAGTTCTCTAGAGATCCAAGAAAAGATGTTGATTTTCAGTTTGTTCAGCTTTTTTCTTGTTGTGAGGACAGAATTGATGACTTCTAAGCTTTGTACATGTCAGAGCTAGTCAGGAGGCATGATCAGGATACAACTAGAGCCAGGCATACTGACATTCAGACATAATGAGCCTATGGCTTGTGGGGGATCACACATATTGATTACTGTGAGCAGCCACTGACCCTTACACAAAGCCAACTTGTCAGCTACACTCTACAAACACAGTATTTTGCTTAGTAAATTAAATGCAATTTCAAATTAGAGATCTTTCAGCAATATTTTGGTTTTATGGTTTGACCAGATTTCATTTCCACTGTGTCAAATCTCAATGGCCTTTTCAGTGACAGAATAGGTTTCTTGCAAAATCTGTGGATTTTAGTTGTTAATTCTTACGTAAAGTTTCTCTGGAATATGCTTTTTGTGGCTCATAAGCAAATCTCTACTTCACTGTATGACTTTGCAGATCTTTCCCCTTGAATCTGAAACACATTGGTAAGTCCCAGCCCATGAGACCTACAGCTTGTGTTACTGGATTAATGGGACCCATTTTCCTGTGCCCAGAGTCACAGGTGAGCTAATGTTCAAAGACCTGGCTCCCCAATGGCTTCCAGGGGATGGGTTCTATAAGGGAAAAATCATTAATCATCGTGGTCAAGGTTGTGGTCTTTACTGACTGGCTGCTAGGGCAGGGGTTAGCTGATCAGTGCATCTATTCATGGCATCGCTTTATCTGGTTTCCCCACTTTTCTGGGCCTGGAGCTGAAACACAACTGAGGCCTAGATGTTGTTATCTCTAGTTTAACTGAAACTCTCTAGGGTCAACGTAGCACAGGCCAGTAAGCCTGTGGTGGTGGTGGTAGGGGTCGGGGGGGTGGGGGTATGAGACAGGCCAGTAAGCCAGGACAAGTGGAACAGGGAAACTGAGACAGAGAGATGAACAAACTAACAGAGCACTTTATAGCAGCCACAGAAGGTCACCTCCCTATAGGCCTCAGTTGTATTTCAGCCCCAGACTCAGAAAAGCAGCAAAACCAGGTGGGTTACACCAGGACCAGATACAATGACTAACGACCCCCTCCTCTTAACACTGACCAATCAGTGGAGACCATGGCCCTGAAGGAGCACACCTACTGATGAATACTCTATTGAAACCCACCCCTAAGATTCCCACCTGCAAGAAAGAGATAAAGACTCATGACAAAGGACCCAGTGCGCTCTCCCTCTGGGGCCTAGCCCCCAACATTCCTTTCCCCTCTTCTTCCCCCACTTCTTCCCCCACAGTCAAGCATCCCCTAAACTCTAAGGGACCCCATGAGACTTACAGTCTGGGGAGCAATGGGCAGCAGCAGCCCAGCCTAGGCTTTCCTGATTGCTTCTTCTATACCAGTGGTCGGCAAACTCATCAGTCAACAGAGCCAAATATCAACAGTACAATGATTGAAATTTCTTTTGAGAGCCAAATTTTTTACACTTAAACTTCTTCTAACGCCACTTCTTCAACATAGACTCGCCCAGGCCATGATATTTTGTGGAAGAGCCACACTCAAGGGGCCAAAGAGCCGCATGTGGCTCATGAGCCGCAGTTTGCCGACCACGGTTCTATACTAAGCCATTTCTTGTTTTAGTATGCCCACCTTTAATAAATGTTCCCTCATAGTCACCTGGACTCTTGTAATATTTTTCCTGCAAGAAGCCAAGAACCCATACCCCACCGGCTGGCCCTAGGCAGACCCACTAAGGGCCAGGTCCCCTTTCTGGTAACAAACAGACCTGATGCTTGGTTCCTAAGATTATTGATGCTGACAAGAACCTCATTGTCCTGAGGGTTCAATAATTAAGGGAGTGGAAGTGCAAGGGGGAAGGAGGCAGGTTAGTCAGCTGCTGGATGAGGCCTATTTGAATCAGAAAGAAGGTAGAAAAGGTCATGTTGAAAAATGTAGTTTCTATGCAGTTACACTTGATGATACTATTCTTAGGGTGACTAGGCAGTGGACTAAAGACAAGAATTACAGTTTTTACCCGGCCAGTGTGGCTCAGTGGTTGAGTGTCGACCTGTGAACCAGGAGGTCATGGTTTGATTCCTGGTCAGGGCACATGCCTGGGTTGTGGGCTCAATCCCCAGTGTGGAGTGCAAAGGAGGTAGCTGATGAATGATCCTCTCTCATCATTGATGTTTCTATCTCTCCCTCTCCCTTCCTCTCTGAAATCGATAAAAAATATATTAAAATAATTACCGTATTTTCCAGCGTATAAGACGACTGAGCGTATACAAGATTTTCCTGAGTTAAAAAGTCGTCTTATATGCCAGAAAATACGCTAGTTTTTTTCAAGTGGCTAAATCCATAACTATATCTTTCTAAATTGAGTCTGTTTTGTTATGACCTGTCTTTAGATTTCCATTATCAGTCTTATTAGTAAGATGATTTAAAGAAAATAAAAGAACATCATGCTTTTAATTTTTCTTCTTCCTATAAGCCAGTGGTTCTCAACTGGCATCAACTTCATCCATCAAAGATGCATTGGGCAATGACTAAAGACATTTCTAGTTGGCACAGCTGGGGAAGTGGGTGCTACTGGTGTCCTATGGGTAGAGGCCAAGGATACTGCTAAACATCGTACAATGCACAGGAACGTTTCCCACAACAACGATCTGCAAAAATTATCTGTGCCAAATTATTAATAGTGCTGAGGTAGAGAACTTCTACCATAATCTGAATAATTAGTTACCATGGACTATCTCCTCAGTTCTGCTAGAATCCTAATGATCTCACTGTCCTTTTCTCTTTATCTATTTTTTTATTAAAGGAAACATTACAAGATAATGCTTCTCTGTGGGCTATATTTTCTTAAGGCCCAGAAAGTTAGTCTTGAAATCCTGCCCTACAAAGCCTACAGATCAATGATTTACAGTATCATCTAGTTACTGGAGGCCTACAGGGTTCCGGGGTCCTAAGAGTTAAAACACTTTTGCCAAAATTAGTCTATTTAGCATACAGGTTATACAAGTAAAAATTAGTAATAACACAAGGTAACTTCACATTGTTTCACTCTCAGAGATAACTGCTTAGTATATTACTTTGCAACTTATATTTTGCATGAAGAATGCATTTTAAATATAATTGAGTTTATAATGTATGTATCACATATCTTTTCTTCTCCTTACCATATTATTACATGGGCATTTTTTTAGGTCAGCTGATATTTTCTAAAGTACGTTTTTAATGGTTATATAATACTTCATCATATATCTACTACATATTTTTAACCATTCTCTTTGATGTGTGACAATATTTTTCTGTATACAAGAAAAATAAAGCAGAAGTTCCTGAATAGCACCAAACACTAAACTTCCATAAGAAAAATAAGAAATACTACCACCGGGACAAAATATAAACAACTCTTTGACTTTCCATTCTATCTAATAATAGCATTAATTTGTGTATCAGGACCCACAAAATGAAAGCCAGTGGCCCAGCCCATGTCACAAATCTAAACATAAGTTGACTTGCATTTGTGGAAATGTGATAGGCAGTTAGACAGACATGAGCACAGCAAGGATGTGATGGGTCAGGTACAGAAGGTCATCAGGGCGGAAAGCCCCGGATGTCTAGCAATAGGAAAAACTGGGAAAACAAGTACCTTACACCTGCCCCCCTCCCCGTAACTTTTCCTCTCCTAGTATATTGCAGGTCATGTGGTTTAGACCCCCTGACCTTTCATATTGATGATCATGAAGCTCAGACCTTCCCCTGACCTCTCCTCCTCTGGAATGTCGCTAGTCATTCAGGGTCTTAGAGGTGGCACAAACAATGGGGGTGGAGAATAGCCCTTAAGTATTACTAGTAAGTCCCCAGGACAATGAAGTTCTGACCTGCATCAAATACATTTAGGCCTCAGTTGTGTTTCAGCTCCAGGCCCAGAAAAGCAGCAAAACCAGACAAGTGTCCTTATTCCCCCATTACCCCCCCACCCCATCCCCAATGCATGCCCTTACCCCCTGTTGTCTGTGTCCATTGATTAGGCTTATATGCATGCATATAATTCCTTTGGTTGATCTCTCCCCCTTACCCCCACTGGCCCCTACCTTCCCTGAGGTTTGACATTCTGATCGATGTGTTTCTGTCTCTGGATCTGTTTTTGTTCATCAGTTTATGTTGTTCATTATATTCCACAAATGAGTGAGATCATGTGGTATTTATCTTTCTCTTCCCGGCTTATTTCACTTAGCATGATGCTCTCCATCTCCATCCATGTTGGTGCAAATGGTAAGAACTCCTCCTTTTTTACTGCAGCGTAGTATTCCATTGTGATGTACCATAGTTTTCTGATCCACTCATCTGCTGATGGGCACTTAGGCTGTTTCCAAATCTTAGCTATGGTGAATTGTGCTGCTATGAACATAGGGATGCATATATCCTTTCTGATTGGTGGTTCTAGGGGTTCACTTCTTATACCTCTGTGATTTGATTTTCTAAATAAACTTTTGCTTGTATTTGAGTCTTGGCTCTGAATTCTTTCTTAGCCAACCTCAAGTACTGAGGTTGCTGAACCGAGGTCCAATCGCCGCTAACATTCTAGTGTTGTATTTTGCCACCAACAGAAATAACTTAACATGCACCAATCACAATTGTCCAAGTCAGCTTAGCTGGCTTACTTTACCCAGAAAATAGGAGCTGCTATAAGGAAATCCCCAACCTCCTAGCCCATCCTGCCCTGTTTCCATGTTGCCTCTTCTAACATTCTAAAAAACTAGCTCTTGCCCAAAATCCCTCAGGAAGAGCGCTCCTCTGCTTCTGAGGAGCTGCACTCCCCCAATCCATGGACTAGAGTCCCTTGAATAAAAGACAAAACTTGTTACTAAATTGCTTTAATTTTGTCACTTGACACCCTTGAATAAAAGACACAAAACTTGTTACTAAATTGCTCTACTCCTGTCATTTGACACCAACAATGCTGGATTTTATGAATATCTGTTAAATTATATACAAATCCCTGTACACTGATGTAGACAGTTTTCACTGTGTCCAGAAAATCTGATTGTTTGGTGTCTGCTTATAAAAAGGGGAGAAGATAATTAAGTAATCAGAATTCATAAATAGGGTTTCATTTTTAAGATAAATAGTATGGTGAGACATGGCAGCATGGGGTGTGTGTGTGTGTGTGTGTGTGTGTTTATTTTTTTAAAAGTACTGTGATATTGTGATTTATAAGAAATTTACATATTTGATCTTCATCTCTGTTTCCTGGATCACAGCTCCAAAATCCCCCCGGAATTTCCGGGGTGATAAGAGCAGTGGGAGAATCTTTTGTTGTAATATTTGCTCTCCTGTCCTCAGTTCCTGAAATTCCTTCAAAGCCATAAAGATGTAGTGGATGTCTTGCTATTCACAACAAGCCTGTTTCACCACACCTGGGTTTATGTTAATGAGGTGACATTTGGAAAGCATCTAAGGAGAGGCGCTGATTGCCAGGGGAACCAACCTCTATTAGAGGGTTGGAACTTGTAGTCTCACTCCCTGATTTTCAGGGAGGGGAGAGGGGCTAGCGGTTGAACCAATCATTAATGGCCAGTGATTTAATCAGCCATGCCTATGTAAGGAAGCTTCCATAAAAACTCAAAAGGATGGGGTTTGTAGAGCTTCAGGTGTTGATGAAGAGGTGGAGGTTTGGGGAAAGTGGCATACCTGGAGAGGGCATGGAAGCTCCACACTCTTTACCCCTACCTTGCCTTCTCCTCCATTTGACTGTTATATCCTTTCATAATAAACCAGGGATCTAGTAAGTAAAAGGTTTCTCTGAGTTCTATGAGCCGCTCTAGCAAATTAATTGAACCCAAGGAAGAGGTCATGGAAATCTTTGATTTAGAATCCATTGGTCAGAAGGTGACAGAAAAGATCGCTGGTTCACTCTCACAGTAAGGAAAAGAAAAGATTTGCTCTTATGAGTGAGGTGTGTGTGTGTGTTCATTCCCCCTCCCCCTCAAAAAAGTGTATATACACTTTTACTGCAGATAACTCACTTAATTGCACTTATTTTCAGGTTTCACTGATCTGAAAATAAGGGGTGAAGCCAGACTAAGCTTTGAACAAAAAGTTTATCCTAAAGTGCTACTAGACCTTTTTTTTATGGGGATACATAAAATAGAAAGTTTACAGTACAAAACCCGGCAATAGTCAAGGAATTGGGGGCACACAAATACTGAATGAAATGATCCTTGATGTTTGCAATTCCATTGCTTCACTTTATCAGCAGTGCCTGGATGAGAATGGTCATCATTTTGAAAACAGGCATTGACAAAAAAAATTATTCATTTCTGTAGATTCTTTTACATTTTGAAAATGAACTATGTTAATAAACACTGACTTTATAATCATTCAAAGTGTGTATACATTTTTTGGGACACCCTATATGGGTGTGTATGTATGTATATGTATATATATTTATTTTTTCTAGGTATAGTAATATTTAATTATTGGGATTTTTAAAAGCAAATTCATAAACTTTGTACATATTGAAATTATGTAAATGCCTGCTCAGCATTTGTATTATATTAAGTAATTTGTAATAAGAGTGTTTATGTTTTATTAAGTATAAAATTTTGAAAAAACATTATATTTAAGGCATATATAGAACAAACTGACACATCCCTTCATCCACAAAAGTCACATTAAATTCATGAAAAAGCCACATTGAGTTGTCATTATTTAATAGTGCCTCTCCCTGTTCATTTATTACTTTACTCATCAGCACATTCTGGTAAATGCCTAAAAGAAAAGCGCTGATATCTAGTATTTGCCAATTTCTGTAGTGTAAATACTCCCATTATGGTCAATTTTAAGGCCACTGAACATTGACTTTCAAAAAGATGCCAATGATCAGCTATCATTAGATGGTTAAGGGCTGATTTGAGCATTCTAAAGCATCCTGTTGCCAAGGTAACAAGGAGAGAGGAATATTCAGTTAAGTTCAACTGTTTAGAATGTTCACTATAAAGGTTGAGAGGGGCCAGTAGGGATTGAGGCTATTGAGAAAGGCAGCAGCCAGAGCAGGAAGAGCTTCAAATGTCTACTCAAGAGATTGAGTGACCATAGATTTTGACAGATATTCAGGTAAGAGATGAGAGTGGCTCTGACCATTGTAGTGACCATAGTATTTTGAAGGAATCCAGAGAAGAGATGATGGTGTCCCTAACTATGGTAGTGCCCAATGGCATTTTGTAGATGTAGAGCGAAAAAATGACAGAGACTTTAATCATGATAACATCAATGGGATTTTATAAATACCCATGTAAAGAAATGAGACTGTTTATACTTAGATAAGAAACATAGAATATTGAAATTATATAGGTAGGAAATGATGATCAATCTAACCATGGATTGACCATGGTATTTTGTAGATACCTATATTTTAGGGGAGCATATTCTGCTACCCTTTAGTATCCATTAAGTAATAATAATGACTTAAACCATGGTAATGACTATGAGCTTTTCATGTGTTCCTGTAACAGATGATGTGTCTCTATGGTTGTCACCATGTATTTTGTGGTTCCAGTGAAGATAAAATTAACCATGATAGTAACCATGGGATGTGATAGGTAACAAAGAAATAATGTGGGCTTTAACCAGTGGATATCTTGGTATTTTAGAATTGGACATCATGGTGTCACCACAATACAGACCATAGGATTTGTTAAGTTCCAGTGAAGAGATGATGATGAACTTAATAAGAGGAGTAAATGTGGTGAGACTTTGCTGATATACAGGTAAGAGATGATGTGGACCTTTAATACATTAGAGACAATTTGATTTTCAAATATCTAGGAAAGTGATGATGCTTGTCCTAAAATCTTATCATAACCATGTGTTTTTACAGGTATTCAGGTAAGAAATAAATGTCCCTAACAAAGGTAGTAACCATCAAATTTTACAGTTTTCTAGTTCAGAGATGATTTATTTTAATCTTAATGATAACAAAGATGGTTGCAGGTATTCAGATAATAAATCATGAAGTTCTCACTACAGTAGTGATCATGGTTTTTTTTTTTGGAGGTGTCCAGTGAAGAGATGATGGTGTCTGAAACTACAGTTTTGATTTTAGAGTTCTACAAGTATCCAGGTAGAGTTAGTGGTTGCCCAAGTGGAATGGACAGATAAATTAGCTGAGATCCAGATAGAAGAACATGTATTCTTCTTCTGAGAGTGAACCAGCGATCTTTTCTGTCAAAGAAAGAAGCTTGGTGCCATTTTAGGTTCCACCATTTTGGTATGACCTTCAGATTCTCAAGGGACTGCCCTCTTGGGCTCTGCCTTACCACTCCCCTACCTCTGAATTAGCCAATTGTGCAATAATGTGAATCTGAGCTCTGAGTTATGACCAATCAAATCAGAGTCAGAGTGAGGGGCAGGACAGATCCCATCATGATACAAAAGCCAAACAAACTTTTTGCTATGCTTTGCCCATGATATTCGGCCAGGAGGTACCTGTCTGCAGAAGTAAATTTGCCTTGCCAATCCACTTTTATGTATTTGTCTCATTCCTGAAAAGAATTGTTTGCAGGTGTGGTCATAAAACCAGTTGCGATCCTAAACACTTTTGTCACATGTGTTTCTTCAGATTCTTGTGAGGAGAACTCGGTGATGTAACTATGGTTGTTATGGGAACCTCCCTCTAAAGCTGGTAGGTGGTCAAGTGGGTCCTACGGCTGTGCACAACATCTGATACTCAAGGTGAGGTTAAGTGAAGAGGATGCTCTTAACACTTGTGTTAATTACCTTGTTTGTAGGGGGAGGTTGGCTGCATCACTGGTACTGATGTAATGGCTGCCCACAGTACCAGACATGCCGCCCCCCTCCCCCTACAAAAGCCCACCACAGACCATGTGATGCTCACATGTCTAGGTAAGTGATGCCAGGTGCTAACACTCTTTGTTGCCATGATTCCATATCAGGGATTCCGGTAAGAAATGATGGACTTCTTGCCAATTTTGATAAGTAGGAGTTAATTTTATATTTTAGAGAAGGCTTAAGTTTCCTACTGTGCCTGGTCCAGGAGTGCAGGCACACTGGATCTTATCCTGGCTGCCAACCCCCTGTACTGATCATAGGCTTTTCATAGGTGGCCAATCCCGGAGTACGTGTTTGTGACAGTGGTGTCGACTCTGGATGACTGGGGGTATCCAGGTAGAGTTGATGTGTCTCATAGTGGACCAGGTTGCTTACGGGTGTCCTGCTGGGGAAAGGTTTGTCATTTACAGACATTTCCTGACTTTCACGATCCTGTGCGGAAATCACATTACTGTAACATTGCCCAGGAACCAAGGACGTGGCTATTATGCAGGTAAGTGGTGATGTGGGCTTCAACCATATCAGGAGCCATCTGATCTACAGATCGCTAGGTGAGCACTGAAGTTTTTTCCAACAAAATCGAGGTGACCATCTCCTCTTTTTAGGTATTCATGTAGGAAATATGAGTCCTTACCAATCTAGTGGCTTCTAGGTTGTTCATGAGATATTTTAGAGAACATCATTCTTTAACCCTGTCAGGGATGAGGTGTTGCTGTATCCATGTCCTTCATAATAGGACGAACCACAGCACTGACCATGGAAATGTCGCAGGTATCACGGGGTGTAATGTTGTCATATCACACCATGTTCCGGACCTTGGAGTTCTGCACAGAATTGAGGCAGAGTTGATGGTGTCTTACAGAAGGAAGTGTCATAGGTAATATGACATGACATGCTACAAAAAGTTCTGTGTTTTCACATGTATCCTGTGTGTTTTTCAGGGTCTTGTGAAAAAGACATGATTATGAAGTTCCTGGCAGCTAACTGGGGACATTTTTAATATATGAATAAATGATTATATGTCCTCACACTCATTGTTATTATAACTTGTTTACCGGGAATCAGGTAAGAAATTCTAGGGACCATACAGGCACTAGCAACCATATTGAATGCCCAGTTTTGTATGTTAGACAAAACTTAAGTTGAACTACCGGATTGCTGAGCGATTAGAAGATATCAGGGTTACTACCACGGATCTTCCCAGTCACATTAATCACTGGATTTTTCTTTCTCTGAGGGGACCAGCTAGCAGATAAAGGTGTCTCTGGCAATGGCATAGATCTGAGAGGACTACGAGATACCAGGTAGAGTTGGGGTGGGCAGTGGTGGCCCAGAACAAGTCTATTTGCATTTTCATTTCTAGAAGGTTTGACAGTAGACACATATGGCATCCTGTATTTTCCAGGTTGCAGTCTAGATACCATGGTGAACTTGATAATGACCATTGCCATGACCGTGCATGAACCCGGTAAGTGATGACCTGTGCCTTAGGCATCCGACAGATGATCTGATTTTCAGATGTATTAGAAAAATGTGTATGGTATCCCTAACATTGTGTTATTGTTTTGCAGCTGACCCTTGAAGTCCTTCTTAGTACCCAGATATGAGATTCCGTGACATTCACTCATGAAAGCATGATGAATGTGAATAATGATATTTTCTGGCCTCCAAATTCAGTCTGTTTTGGGCATATGGGCAGTTCAGAATTCATTTGGCCCAAACATTCGTAGTGAGTATGGGCTATTGCTGTCTCCCTGCTCAGACATTGCCTTTTATGCCCCCATGGTGATAGATTAATAGGGAGCCTGCGGGTAATTTCTTGCATGCTCCGTCTCCACATTAATGACCGTGGAATGTTTGCAGGTGTCCCTTCATGAGAAGATGGTTGCAGGTGTCCCTTCATGAGAAGATGGTGTCATCGACATCTTCAAGTGTCCAGGTAACGGTCATGAGCTTCCAACCAAAGATGTTGACCAAGGCAATGTGCAGTTGTCTCGGTAGCCTAATACGTGTACGCCACCCGTTTTCCACAGTGTGTCTTTCAGGTCACAGTGAGCCCATCCCTGGGAAGCCTATCCATGGTAGGTGTGCAGGCATCCAGTAGGTATGGGGGTCAGGGATGAAGTGGGCCTAAACCACAGCACAGACCAGCCGATCTTCATGTTCCTAAGGCAGCGATGACTGTGTGCCTAACACTTCCAGGTTCCATCGCTTTGTTGCAGGTGGACCAGTAATAATCTTGCGTTTTTACCTTTTCTCTTTCAGACATAAGTCATGTGTAATGTTGAGTGTCCTGGGTGGATGATATCTGGTGAGTACCCTAGCGTTCCCAAAGTAGTTGTTAACAAAGCATATTTTGAGGTATACCCTTGAGAGATGATGGTTTCTGCTGAGGAAGGTTTTATCCAGATTTAACAGAGTTATTAAGGTTGAGTTGTGTGTTTCATCCTGATAGACGTGAAAAGCATTGTTGGCAGGTATTTTGGTAAAACAAGTTGTGATCCTAACCAATTTTGTCACATGTGATTCTTCAGATTCTTTTGAGGAGAGTTCCGTGAGCTAACTATGGTCTTAATGGGAACCTGCCTGTAAACGAGGTAGGTGGTCAAGTGGGTCCTACGGCTGTGCACAATATTTGATACTCAAGGTGAGGTTAAGTGAAGAGGATGCTCTGAACACTTGTGTTAATTACCTTGTTTGTAGGGGGAGGTTGGCTGCATCACTGGTACTGAGGTAATGGCTATCCCCAATACCAGACATGCAGCCCACCTGCCCATACAAAAGCCCAGCACACCACGTGATGTCCACATGTGTAGGTAAGTGATGCCGTGTGCTAACACTCGTTGTGTCCACGATTCTCTTGCAAAGATTCAGTTAAGAAATGATGGATTCCTTGCAAGTCTTCTTAAGAAGAAGTTTACAATTTTCTATCTTAGAGAAGCTTTACGTTTGCTACTGTGCCTGTTCCAGGAGTGCAGGCACACTGGCTGCCAACCCATTGTACTGATCATAGGCTTTTCACAGGTGGCCAAACCCAGAGTACGTGTCTGTGACTGTGGTGTCGTCTATGGATGAGTGAAGGTCTCCAGGTAGAGTTGATGTGTCTCCTAGTGGACCAGGTTGCTTATGGGTGTTTGGATGGGGAAAGGTTTGCTTTTACAGACATTTCATGACTTTTAGGTTCCTGTATGGAAATCACAATGACTGTATCATTGCCAAAGAAACAAGGTCATGGCTGTTATGCAGGTAAGTGGTGATGTGGGCTTCAACCATATCATGAGCCATCTGATCTGCAGATCGCTAGGTGAGAGCTGATGATTCTAACAACAAAATCGAGGTGATCCTGTTTTCTTTGCAGGTATTCTGGTAGGAAATGAGAGTCCTTGCCTATC
The DNA here is from genome assembly GCF_027574615.1 of Eptesicus fuscus. Classification (NCBI taxonomy): domain Eukaryota; kingdom Metazoa; phylum Chordata; class Mammalia; order Chiroptera; family Vespertilionidae; genus Eptesicus; species Eptesicus fuscus. The sequence goes on from NC_072473.1 coordinate 5,430,495, forward strand.
TAGTGACCTCCAGGTTGTTCATGTGATATTTTAGAGAACATCCTTCTTTAACCTTGCGAGGGATGATGTGTTGCTGTATGTATGTCCTTATCAAAATAAGAACCACAGAACGCACCATGGAATTATCACAGGTGTCACGGGTGAATTGTTGTCATGTCACTCCATGGTCCAGACCTTAGAGTTCTGCACAGTATTGAGGCAGAGTTGATGGTGTCTTACAGAAGAAAGTGTCACAGCTAATCTGGCATGTCCTTCTACAGAAAGTTCTGTGTTTTGACATGTATCTTGTGTGTTTTTCAGGGTCTTGTGAAAAAGACATGACTGTGAATCTCATGGCAGTTAATGGGGGATATTTCTCCTATATGAATAAATTATTATATGTCCTCACACTCATTTTTACTATGAATTGTTTACCGGGAGTCAGGTAAGACATTCTAGGTACCATAAGGTACTAGTAACCATATTAAATCTCCATTTTAGTATATAGGACAAAACCTAAATTGAACTACCGGATTGCTGAGGGATTGGAAGGAAGCAGGGTAACTACCATGGATCTGCCCAGTCACATTAATCACTGGATTTTCTTTCTCTGAGGTTACCAGCCACCAGATGAAGGTGTCACTGGCAGTGGCCTAGGTCTGAGAGGACTGCGAGTCGCCAGGTAGTGTTGGGGTTTGCAGTGCTTGCCCATAACAAGGCTATTTCGAGTTTTCATTTCTAGAAGTTTTGACAGTGGACACGTATGGCATCCTGTGTTTTTCAGGTTGCAATCTAGATACCATTGTGAACTTTATCATGACCATTGCCTGGACAGTGCACGAACCCAGTAAGCGATGACTTGTTCCTTAAGCATCCGACAGACGATCTGATTTTCAGATGTCCAGGTTAGCATGAATGGTATCCCTCACATGGTGTTATTGTTTTGCATCTACTCGTGAAGTCCTTCTTAGTACTCAGGTATGAGATTCTGTGACATTCATCATGAGGGCGTGATGAATGTGAATAATGATGTTGTTATTTTTTTTTAATTGATTTTTTACAGAGAGGAAGGGTGAGAGATAGAGAGTTAGAAACATCGATGAGAGAGAAACATCGATCAGCAGCCTCCTGCACGCCCCCCTGGGGATGTGCCCACAACGAAGGTACGTGCCCTTGAACGGAATCAAACCTGGGACCTTTCAGTCCCCAGGCTACGCTCCATCCACTGAACCAAACTGATCTCGGGAAATGATGTTTTTTTGGACTCCAAGTTCAGTGTGTTGGTGGCCTATGGGCAGTGCAGAATCCCTTTGACCCAAACATTCCTAGTGAGCATGGGTTATTGTCGTCTCCCTGCTCAGACATTGCCTTTAATGCCCCCATGGTGATAGATTGATAGGGAGACTTCCAGGTAATTTCTTCCATGGTCCGTCTTCACATTAATGATCGTGAAATGTTTGCAGGTATCTCTTTGTGAGAAGGTATCATTGACATCTACGAGTGTTCAGGTAATCGTCATGAGTGTTCAACCAAAGCCGTTGACCAAGGCAATGTGCAGTTGTCTCAGTAGCCTAAGACATGTAAGCCACCCGTTTTCCACAGTGTGTCTTTCAGGTCACAGTGAGCCCATCCCTGGGAAGCTATCCACAGTAGGTGTGCAGGCATCCAGTATGGGGGTCAGGGATGAAGTGGCCTAAACCAGAGCACAGACCAGCCGATCTTCATGATCCTGAGGCAGCGATGACTGTTTTCCTAACACTTCCTGGTTCCATCGCTTTGTTGCAGGTGGACCAGTAATAATCTTGCGTTTTTACCTTTTCTCTTTCAGACATAGTCATGTGTAATGTTGAGCGTCCTGGGTTGATGCTATCCGGTGAGTACCCTAGCGTTCCCAAAGTAGTTATTAACCAAAGCGTATTTTGAGGTATACCCTTGAGAGATGATGGTTTCTGCTGAGGAAGATTTTATCCACATTTAATAGAGTTAATAAAGTTGAGTTGTATGTTTCATCCCAATGGATGTGAAAAGCATTATTGGCAGGTATGTTGGTAAAAAAAGTTGTGATCCTAACCAATTTTGTCACATGTAATTCTTCAGATTCTTGTGAGGAGAACTCAGTGAGCTAACTATGGTCTTAATGGGAACCTGCCTGTAAACAGGGTAGGTGTTCAAGTGGGTCCTACGGCTGTGCACAATATCTGATACTCAAGGTGAGGTTAAGTGAAGAGGATGCTCTGAACACTTGTGTTAATTACCTTGTTTGTAGGGGGAGGTTGGCTGCATCACTGGTACTGAGGTAATGGCTGTCCCCAATACCAGACATGCAGCCCACCTGCCCATACAAAAGCCCAGCACACCACGTGATGTCCACATGTGTAGGTAAGTGATGCCGTGTGCTAACACTCGTTGTGTCCACGATTCTCTTGCAAAGATTCAGTTAAGAAATGATGGATTCCTTGCAAGTCTTCTTAAGAAGAAGTTTACAATTTTCTATCTTAGAGAAGCTTTACGATTGCTACTGTGCCTGTTCCAGGAGTGCAGGCACACTGGCTGCCAACCCATTGTACTGATCATAGGCTTTTCACAGGTGGCCAAACACCGAGTACGTGTTTGTGACTGTGGTGTCGTCTATGGATGAGTGAAGGTCTCCAGATAGAGTTGATGTGTCTCCTAGTGGACCAGGTTGCTTATGGGTGTTTGGATGGGGAAAGGTTTGTCGTTTACAGACATTTCATGACTTTTAGGTTCCTGTATGGAAATCACAATGACTGTAACATTGCCAAAGAAACAAGGACGTGGCTGTTATGCAGGTAAGTGGTGATGTGGGCTTCAACCATATCATGAGCCATCTGATCTGCAGATCGCTAGGTGAGAGCTGATGATTCTAATAACAAAATCGAGGTGACCCTGTTTTCTTTGCAGGTATTCTGGTAGGAAATGAGAGTCCTTGCCTATCTAGTGACCTCCAGGTTGTTCATGTGATATTTTAGAGAACATCCTTCTTTAACCTTGTGAGGGATGATGTGTTGCTGTATGTAGGTCCTTATCATAATAAGAAGAACCACAGCACTGACCATGGAAATGTCGCAGGTGTCACGGGGTGAAATGTTGTCATGTCACTCCATGGTCCAGACCTTAGAGTTCTGCACAGTATTGAGGCAGAGTTGATGGAGTCTTACAGAAGAAAGTGTCACAGCTAATCTGGCATGTCCTTCTACAGAAAGTTCTGTGTTTTGACATGTATCTTGTGTGTTTTTCAGGGTCTTGTGAAAAAGACATGACTGTGAATCTCATGGCAGTTAATGGGGGATATTTCTCCTATATGAATAAATTATTATATGTCCTCACACTCATTTTTACTATGAATTGTTTACCGGGAGTCAGGTAAGACATTCTAGGTACCATAAGGTACTAGTAACCATACTAAATCTCCATTTTAGTATATAGGACAAAACCTAAGTTGAACTACCGGATTGCTGAGGGATTGGAAGAAAGCAGGGTAACTACCATGGATCTGCCCAGTCACATTAATCACTGGATTTTCTTTCTCTGAGGTTACCAGCCACCAGATGAAGGTGTCTCTGGCAGTGGCCTAGGTCTGAGAGGACTGCGAGTCGCCAGGTAGTGTTGGGGTTTGCAGTGCTTGCCCATAACAAGGCTATTTCGAGTTTTCATTTCTAGAAGTTTTGACAGTGGACACGTATGGCATCCTGTGTTTTTCAGGTTGCAATCTAGATACCATTGTGAACTTTATCATGACCATTGCCTGGACAGTGCACGAACCCAGTAAGCGATGACTTGTTCCTTAAGCATCCGACAGACGATCTGATTTTCAGATGTCCAGGTTAGTGTGAATGGTATCCCTCACATGGTGTTATTGTTTTGCATCTACTCGTGAAGTCCTTCTTAGTACTCAGGTATGAGATTCTGTGACATTCACTCATGAGGGCGTGATGAATGTGAATAATGATGTTGTTATTTTTTTTAAATTGATTTTTTACAGAGAGGAAGGGTGAGAGATAGAGAGTTAGAAACATCGATGAGAGAGAAACATCGATCAGCTGCCTCCTGCACGCCTCCCACTGGGGATGTGCCCACAACCAAGGTACGTGCCCTTGAACGGAATCAAACCTGGGACCTTTCAGTCCCCAGGCTACGCTCCATCCACTGAGCCAAACCGATCTCGGCAAATGATGTTTTTTTGGACTCCAAGTTCAGTGTGTTGGTGGCCTATGGGCAGTGCAGAATCCCTTTGACCCAAACATTCCTAGTGAGCATGGGTTATTGTCGTCTCCCTGCTCAGACATTGCCTTTAATGCCCCCATGGTGATAGATTGATAGGGAGACTTCCAGGTAATTTCTTCCATGGTCCGTCTTCACATTAATGATCATGGAATGTTTGCAGGTATCTCTTTGTGAGAAGGTATCATTGACATCTACGAGTGTTCAGGTAATCGTCATGAGTGTTCAACCAAAGCCGTTGACCAAGGCAATGTGCAGTTGTCTCAGTAGCCTAAGACATGTAAGCCACCCGTTTTCCACAGTGTGTCTTTCAGGTCACAGTGAGCCCATCCCTGGGAAGCTATCCACGGTAGGTGTGCAGGCATCCAGTATGGGGGTCAGGGATGAAGTGGCCTAAACCAGAGCACAGACCAGCCGATCTTCATGATCCTGAGGCAGCGATGACTGTTTTCCTAACACTTCCTGGTTCCATCGCTTTGTTGCAGGTGGACCAGTAGTAATCTTGCGTTTTTACCTTTTCTCTTTCAGACATAGTCATGTGTAATGTTGAGCGTCCTGGGTTGATGATATCCGGTGAGTACCCTAGCATTCCCAAAGTAGTTATTAACCGAAGCGTATTTTGAGGTATACCCTTGAGAGATGATGGTTTCTGCTGCGGAAGATTTTATCCACATTTAATAGAGTTACTAAGGTTGAGTTGTATGTTTCATCCCAATGGATGTGAAAAGCATTATTGGCAGGTATGTTGGTAAAAAAAGTTGTGATCCTAACCAATTTTGTCACATGTAATTCTTCAGATTCTTGTGAGGAGAACTCAGTGAGCTAACTATGGTCTTAATGGGAACCTGCATGTAAACGGGGTAGGTGGTCAAGTGGGTCCTTTGACTGTGCACATCATCTCATACTCAAGGTGAGGTTAAGTGAAGAGGATGCTCTTAACACTTGTGTTAATTACCTTGTTTGTAGGGGGAGGTTGGCTGCATCACTGGTACTGAGGTAATGGCTGTCCCCAATACCAGACATGCAGCCCACCTGCCCATACAAAAGCCCAGCACACCACGTGATGTCCACATGTGTAGGTAAGTGATGCCGTGTGCTAACACTCGTTGTGTCCACGATTCTCTTGCAAGGATTCAGTTAAGAAATGGTGGATTCCTTGCAAGTCTTCTTAAGAAGAAGTTTACAATTTTCTATCTTAGAGAAGCTTTAGGTTTGCTACTGTGCCTGTTCCAGGAGTGCAGGCACACTGGCTGCCAATCCATTGTACTGATCATAGGCTTTTCACAGGTGGCCAAACCCAGAGTACGTGTTTGTGACTGTGGCTTGCCTTTTTACCTATTCTCTATGAGACATAAGTCATGTGTAATGCTGAGTGTCCGGGGTGGATAATATCCGGTGAGTACCCTGGCATTCCCAAACTAGTTATTAACCAAAGCATATTTTGAGGCATACCCATTAGAGATTATGGTGTCTGCTGAGGAAGATTTTGACCAGATTTAATGGAGTTATCAAGGTTGAGTTGTGTGTTTCATCCTGATGGACGTGAAAAGCATTGTTGGCAGGTATTTTGGTAAAACAAGTTGTGATCCTAACCAATTTTGTCACATGTGATTCTTCAGATTCTTTTGAGGAGAGTTCGGTTAGCTAACTATGGTCTTAATGGGAACCTGCCTGTAAACGAGGTAGGTGGTCAAGTGGGTCCTACGGCTGTGCACAATATCTGATACTCAAGGTGAGGTTAAGTGAAGAGGATGCTCTGAACACTTGTGTTAATTACCTTGTTTGTAGGGGGAGGTTGGCTGCATCACTGGTACTGAGGTAATGGCTGTCCCCAATACCAGACATGCAGCCCACCTGCCCATACAAAAGCCCAGCACACCACGTGATGTCCACATGTGTAGGTAAGTGATGCCGTGTGCTAACACTCGTTGTGTCCACGATTCTCTTGCAAGGATTCAGTTAAAACATGGTGCATTCCGTGCCAATCATTTTAAGTCGGAGTTTACAATTTTCTATCTTAGAGAAGCTTTAGGTTTGCTACTGTGCCTGTTCCAGGAGTGCAGGCACACTGGCTGCCAACCCATTGTACTGATCATAGGCTTTTCACAGGTGGCCAAACCCAGAGTACGTGTCTGTGACTGTGGTGTCGTCTATGGATGAGTGAAGGTCTCCAGGTAGAGTTGATGTGTCTCCTAGTGGACCAGGTTGCTTATGGGTGTTTGGATGGGGAAAGGTTTGTCGTTTACAGACATTTCATGACTTTTAGGTTCCTGTATGGAAATCAAAATGACTGTATCATTGCCAAAGAAACAAGGACATGGCTGTTATGCAGGTAAGTGGTGATGTGGGCTTCAACCATATCATGAGCCATCTGATCTGCAGATCGCTAGGTGAGAGCTGATGATTCTAATAACAAAATCGAGGTGACCCTGTTTTCTTTGCAGGTATTCTGGTAGGAAATGAGAGTCCTTGCCTATCTAGTGACCTCCAGGTTGTTCATGTGATATTTTAGAGAACATCCTTCTTTAACCTTGCGAGGGATGATGTGTTGCTGTATGTATGTCCTTATCATAATAAGAAGAACCACAGCACTGACCATGGAAATGTCGCAGGTGTCACGGGTTGAAATGCTGTCATGCTCCAGACCTTGGAGTTCTGCACAGTATTCAGGCAGAGTTGATGGTGTCTTACAGAAGAAAGTGTCACAGCTAATCTGGCATGTCCTTCTACAGAAAGTTCTGTGTTTTGACATGTATCTTGTGTGTTTTTCAGGGTGTTGTGAAAAAGACATGATGATGAAGCTCATGGCAGTTAACGGGGGATATTTCTCATATATGAATAAATCATTATGTGTCCTCACACTCATTATTACCATGAATTGTTTACCGGGAGTCAGGTAAGACATTCTAGGTACCATAAGGTACTAGTAACCATATTAAATCTCCATTTTAGTATGTAGGACAAAACCTAAATTGAACTACCGGATTGCTGAGTGATTGGAAGAAAACAGGGTGACTACCATGGATCTGCCCAGTCACATTAATCACTGGATTTTTCTTTCTCTGAGGGGACCAGCCACCAGATTAAGGTGTATCCAGCAATGGCATAGATCTGTCAGGACTGCTAGTCACCAGGTAGAGTTGGGGTGTACAGTGCTTGCCCATAACAAGGCTATTTTGAGTTTTCATTTCTAGAAGTTTTGACAGTGGACACGTATGGCATCCTGTGCTTTTTAGGTTGCAATCTAGATACCATTGTGAACTTTAACATGATCATTTGCAGGACAGTGCATGAACCCGGTAAGCGATGACCTGTTCCTTAAGCATCCGACAAACGATCTGATTTTCAGATGTCCAGATTAGTGTGAATGGTATCCCTCACACGGTGTTATTGTTTTGCAGCTGACTGTGAATTCCTTCTTAACACTTAGGTATGAGATTCTGTGACATTCACTCATGAAAGCATGATGAATGTGAATAATGATATTTATTGTCTACCAATTCAGTGTGTTTTAGGCTTATAAATAGTTAAGCCAGTTGACCCAAATATTCCTAGTGAGCATGGGCTGTTGCCGTGTCCCTGCTTAGATATTGCCTTTTATTCCCCCATGGTGATAGATTAATAGACAGCCTTCCAGGTAATTTCTTCCATGCTCCGTCTGCACATTAATGACCGTGGAATGTTTGCAGGTGTCTCTTCATGAGAAGAAGGTGTCATTGACATCTACAAGTGTGTAGGTAATGGTCTTGAGTCTCCAACTAAAGCAGTTGACCAAGTCAATGTGCAGTTGTCTCGGTAGCCTAAGACGTGTACGCCACACATTTTCTACAGTGTGTCTTTCAGATCACCGTGAGCCCATCCCTGGGAAGTCTATCCACGCTAGGTGTGCAGGCATCCAGTATTTATGGAGGTCAAGGATTAAGTGGACATAAACCACAGCACAGACCAACCGATCTTAATGTTCCTAAGGCAGCGATGACTGTGTTCCTAACATTTCTTGCTTCATTTTGTCCCAGGTGGTCAGCTAATAACCTTGCCTTTTTACCTATTCTCTATGAGACATAAGTCATGTGTAATGCTGAGTGTCCGGGGTGGATGATATCCGGTGAGTACGCTGGTTTTCCCAAAGTAGTTATTAACCAAAGCATATTTTGAGGCATACCCGTTAGAGATTATGGTGTCTGCTGAGGAAGATTTTGACCAGATTTAATAGAGTTATCAAGGTTGAGTTGTGTGTTTCATCCTGATGGACGTGATAAGCATTGTTGGCAGGTATGTTGGTAAAACAAGTTGTGATCCTAACCAATTTTGTCACATGTGATTCTTCAGATTTTTGTGAGTAGAACTCGGTGAGCTAACTATGGTCGTTATGGGAACCTGCCTCTAAAGCTGGTAGGAAGTCAAGTGCACATCATCTGATACTCAAGGTGAGGTTAAGTGAAGAGGATGCTCTTAACACTTGTGTTAATTACCTTGTTTGTAGGGGGAGGTTGGCTGCATCACTGGTACTGAGGTAATGGCTGTCTCCAGTACCAGAAATGCCGCCCCCCTCCCTCTACAAAAGCCCTGCACAGACCACGTGATGCTCACATGTGTAGGTAAGTGATGCCGTGTGCTCACACTCGTTGTGGCCATGATTCTCTTGCAGGGACTCAGGTAAGAAATGAAGGATTCTTTGCCAATCTTCTTAAGTAGGAGTTTATAATTTTCTGTTTTAGAGAAGTTTTGTGTTTGCTACTGTGCCTGTTCCAGGAGTGAAGGCACACTGGATCTTATCCTGGCTGCCAACCCGCTGTACTGATCATAGGCTTTTCACAGGTGGACAATCCCGGAGTACGTGTTTGTGACTTTGGTTTCATCTATGGATGACAGGAGGTATCCAGATAGAGTGGATGTGTCTTAAAGTGGACCAGGTTACTTATGGGTGTCCTGGTGGGAAAAGGTTTGTCATTTACCAACATTTCATGACTTTTATGTTCCTGTGCGAAATGACAATGACTGTATCATTGCCCAGAAACCGAGGACATGGCTGTTATGCAGGTAAGTGGTGATGTGGGCTTCAACCACACCATGAGCCTTCTGATCTGCAGATCGGTAGGTGAGTGCTGATGATTTTCCCCACAAAATCGAGGTGACCATGTCTTCTTTGTAGGTATTCAGGTAGGAAATGAGAGTCCTCACCAATTTAGCAACCTCCACGTTGTTCATGTGATATTTTATAGAGCATCCTTCTGTAATCCTGCAAGGGATGAGGGATTGCTCTGTGCTGGTCCTTATCATAATAGGCTGAACCACAGCATTGACCATGGATCTTATAGGTGTCACAGAGTGAAATGTTGTGACCGTGGTCCGGATCTTGGAAGTCTTCAAAGTATTCTGGCAGAGTTATGGTGTATTATGAAGTGTTGTAGCTAAATGGAGTGTCCCGCTACAAAAAGTTCTGTGTTTTCACACTCATTACCATGACTTGTTTACCGGGAGTCTGGTAAAAAATTCTAGGGACCGTATACATACTAGCAAGTACATTGAATCTCCAGTGTGGTATATTAGAGAAAACTTAGTTTTGAACGACAGGATTGCTGAGCTTTTGGAAGATATCAGGGTAAATACCACAGATATCCCAAGTCAAATTAATCACTGCATTTTTCTTTCTCTGAGGGACCAGTCAGCAGAGGAAAGTGTCACCTCAAATTGGATAGATCTGTGAGGACTGTGAGATGCCAGTAAGTGTTGGGATGTGCAGTGGTGGCCCAAAACAAGGATAATTGCATTTTCCATTTCTAGAAGGTTTGACAGTGGACACGTATGGCATCCTGTGTTTTCCAGGTTGCAGTCTAGATACCATGGTGAACTTCATCATGATCATTGCCTGGACAGTGCATGAACCTGGTAAGTGATGACCTGTGTCTTAGGCATCCGACAGACCCTCTGCCCTTCAGATGTCTAGGTATGGGTTTATGGTTTACCTGAGACTGTGTTTTGTTTTGCAGCTGACCCGAGAAATCCTTCTTATTACTCAGGTATGAAATTCTTTGACACTCACTCATGAGAGAATGATGGATGTGAATAATGATGTTTTATAGACTCCATATTGAGTGTGTTCTGCGCCTATAGGCAGTTCAGAATCCAGTTGACCCAAGCAATCCTAGGGAGCATGGGCTTTTGCCATCTCCCTGCTCAGAGATTGCCTTTTATGCCCCCATGGTGATAGATTAATAGAAAGCCTTCCAGGTAATTTCTTCCATACTCCGTCTCCACATAAATGACTGTGTAATGTTTGTAGTAGTCTCTTCATGAGAAAAGGTATCATCGACATCTACAAGTGTCCAGGTAATGGTCATGAGTCTCCAACCAAAGTTGTTGACCAAGGCAATGTGCATTTGTCTCGGTAGCCTAAGTCTTGTACGCCACCCTTTTTCCACAGTGTGTCTTTAAGGTCATGGTGAGCCCATCCCCAGGAAGGCTATCCACAGTAGGTATGCAGGCATCCAATAGCTATGGGGGTCAGGGATGAAGTGGGCCTAAACCACAGCACAGACGAGCAGATCTTCAGTTTTCTAAGGCAGCTATGACTTTGTACATAACATTTCCTGGTTCAATCACTTTGTCGCAGATGGTCAGGTAATAACCTTGCCTTTTTACCTTTACTGTTTCAGACATAAGTCATGTGTAATGCTGAGTGTCCCTGGTGGATGATATCCAGTGAGTACCCTGGCATTCCCAAACTAGTTATTAACCAAAGCATATTTTGAGGGATAACTGTCAGAGATGATGATGTCTGCTGAGGAAGATTTTGACTGGAATTAAAAGAGTTATCAACATTAAATTGTGTGTTTCATCCTAATGGACATGAAAAGAATTGTTGGCATGTGTGTTGGTAAAACAAGTTGTGAGCGTAACAAATTGTGTCCCATGTGATTCTTCAGATTCTTGTGAGGAGAACTCGGTGAGCTCACTATGGTCTTAATGGGAACCTGCCTGTAAACGGGGTAGGTGGTCAAGTGGGTCCTACAGCTGTGCACAACATCTGATACTCAAGGTGAGGTTAAGTGAAGAGGATGCTCTAAACACTTCTGTTAATTACCTTGTTTGTAGGGGGAGGTTGGCTGCATCACTGGTACTGATGTAATGGCTGCTCACAGTACCAGAAATGCCGCCCCCCTCCCCCTACAAAAGCCCAGCACAGACCACGTGATGTTCACATGTGTTGGTAAGTGATGCTGTGTGCTCACACTCGTTGTGGCCATGATTCTCTTGCAGGGATTCAGGTAAGAAATGAAGTATTTCTTGCCAATCTTCTTAAGTAAGAGTTTACAAATTTCTGTTTTAGAGAAGCTTTACGTTTGCTACTGTGCCTGTTCCAGGAGTGCAGGCACACTGGTTCTTATCCTGGCTTGCCAACCCGCTATACTGATCATAGGATTTTCACCGGTGGCCAATCCCGAAGTGCGTGTCTGTGACTGTGCTGTCGTCTATGGAACACTGGAGGTTTCCAGGAAGAGTTGATGTGATTCATAGTGGACCAGGTTGCTAAACAGTGTCCGGCTGGGGAAAGATTTGTCACTTATAGACATTTCATGACTTTTAGGTTCCTGTGGGAAATCACAATGACTGTAACGTTGCTTAGGAACCAAGGACGTGGCCGTTATGCAGGTAAGTGGTGATGTGAGCTTCAACCACACCATGAGACATCTGATCTGCAGATCGCTAGGTGAGCACTGATGTTTTTCCCCACAAAATCGAGGTGACTATCTCTTCTTTGCCCGTATTCAGGTAGGAAACCAGAGTCCTTGCCTACCTACGGACCTCCAGGATGTTGGTGTGATATTTTAGAGAACATCATTCTTTTACCCTGTGAGGAATGAGATGTTGCTATATGCAGGTCCTTATCATAGTATGACAAATCATAGCACTGACCATGGAAATGTTGCAGGTGTCACAGAGTGAAATGTTGTAATATCTGACCAAGCTCCTGACCTTGGATTTCAGTTCAGTATTGAGGCAGAGTTGATGGTTTATTAGAGAAGGAAGCGTGGTAGATAAACTTGGGTGTCCTGCTACTCAGAGTTCTGTGTTTTCACATGTATATTCTGTGTTTTTTTTTCAGGGTCTTGTGAAGAAGACATGATGATGAACTACATGGCTGTTAATGGGGAACATTTCTCTTATATGAATAAAGGGTGATGTGTCCTCAGACTCATTGTTACCATGCCGTGTTTACCGGGAGTCAGGTAAGAAATTCTAGGGTCTGTACATATACTAGCAAGCACATTGAATCTCCAGTTTAGTATGTTTGACAAAATTTCAGTTGAACTACCGGATTGGTGACCGATTAGAAGATATCAGGGTAACTGCCACGGATCTCCCCAATCACATGAATTACAAGGTTGTTCTTTCTCTGAGGGGACCAGCCAGCAGATGAAGGTGTTGCCGGCAATGGCATAGATGTGACAGGACTGCGAGATGCCAGGTAGAGTTGGGATGGGCATAGGTGGTCTACAACAAGGCCATTTGTATTTTCATTTCTAGAAGGTTTGACAGTGGACACGTATGGTATCCTGTGTTTTCCAGGTTGCAGTGTAGATACCATGGCGAACTTCATCATGATCCTTGCCCAGACAGTGCATGAACCTGGTAAGTGATGACCTGAGTCTTAGGCATCCGACAGACCCTCTGCCCTTCAGATGACTAGGTATGGGTTTATGATTTCCTTGAGACCGTGTTTTGTTTTGCAGCTGACCCGTGAAATCCTTCTTATTACTCAAGTATGACATTCTTTGACACTCACTCAGGAGAGAATGATGGATGTGAATAATGATGTTTTATAGACTCCATATAGAGTGGGTTCTGCGCCTATAGGCAGTTCGGAATCCAGTTGACCCAAGCAATCCTAGTGAGCATGGGCTGTTGCCGTCTCCCTGCTCAGTTGTTGCCTTTTATGCCCCCATGGTGATAGAGTAATAGGGAGACTTCCAGGTAATTTCTTCCATGCTCTATCTCCACAATAATAACTGTGGAATGTTTGCAGGTGTCTCTTCCTGGGAAGAAGGTGTCATCGACATTTTCCAGTGTCCATGTAATGGTCATGAGTCTCCAACCTAAGCTGTTGACCCAGGCAATGTGCAGTTGTCTTGGTAGCCTAAGATGTGTATGCCACAGATTTTCCAGTGTGTCTTTAAGGTCACGGGGAGCCCTTCCCTGGGAAGCCTATCCAGGGTAGGTGTGCAGGCATCCAGTAGGTATGGGGGTCGGGGATGAAGTGGGCCTAAACCACAGCTAAGACCAGCTGATCTTCATGTTACTGAGGGAGCCATAAATGTGACATAACAATTCTTGTTCCATTGCTTTGTTGCAAGTAGACAGGTCATAATCTTGAGTTTTTAACTTTTCTCTTTCCGGCTTAAGTCATGTGTAATGCTGAGTGTCCTGGGTGGATGATATTCAGTGATTACCCTGGCATTCCCAAACTAGTTATTAACCAAAGTATATTTTGAGGGATGCCCTTGAGAGATGATGGTGTCTGCTGAGAAATATTTTGACCAGATTTAATAGAGTTATCAATGTTGAATAGTGTGTTTCATCCTGATCAACATGAAAAGCATTGTTGGCATGTGTGTTGGTAAAATAAGTTGTGATCCTAACCAATTTTGTCACATGTGATTCTTCAGATTCTTGTGAGGAGAACTTGGTGAGCTAGCTATGGTCTTAATGGGAACATTCCTGTAAACGGGGTAGGTGGTCAAGTGGGTCCTACGGCTGTGCACATCATCTGATACTCAAGGTGAGGTTAAGTGAAGAGGATGCTCTTAACACTTGTGTTAATTACCTTGTTTGTAGGGGGAGGTTGGCGGCACCACTGGTACTGAGATAATGGCTGCTCCAGTATCAGACATGCCGCCCCCCTCCCTGTACAGAAGTCCAGCACTGACCATGTGATGCTCACATGTCTAGGTAAGTGATGCCGTGTGCTCACACTCGTTGTGGCCATGATTCTCTTGCAGGGATTCAGGTAAGAAATGATGGATTCCTTGCCAATCTTCTTCTTCTTTTTTTCTTCAATTTTTTTATTAAGGTGTTATATGTGTACATATCTTACCATTGCCACCCACCACCCCACTCCCATATATGCCCTCACCCCCCAGAGTTTTGCATCCATTGGTTATGCTTATATGCATGCATACAAGTCCTTTGATTGATCTCTTATCTCCTCCACCTCTCCCTAACCTTTCCCCCTGTAATTTGACAGTCTGTTTGATGCTTTACTGTCTCTGTATCTATCTTTTGTTCAAAGTTTATAATGTTCTTTATTATCCATAAATGAGTGAGATCATGTGGTATTTTTCTTTCATTGACTGGCTTATTTCACTTAACATAATGTTCTCCAATTCCATCCAGGTTGCTGCAAATGATGAGGATTCCTTCTTTTTTATGGCAGCATAGTATTCCATTGTGTAGATGTACCACAGTTTTCTGATCCAGTCATCTGCTGTCGGGCACCTAGGCTGTTTCCAAATCTTAGCTATGGTGAATTGTTCCTTGCCAATCTTCTTAAGTAGGAGTTTACTATTTTCTGTTTTAGAGAAGCTTTGTGTTTGCTACTGTGCCTGTTCCAGGAGTGCAGGCACACTGCTACTTATTCTGGCTGCCAACCCGCTGTACTGATGATAGGCTTTTCACAGGTGGCCAATCCCGGAGTACGTGTTTGTGACTGTGGTGTCGTCTATGGATGACTGGAGGTTTCCAGGTAGAGTTGATGTGTCTAATAGTGGACCAGGTTGCTAAACGGTGTCCTGGGGGGAAAGATTTGTCATTTATAGACATTTCATGACTTTTAGGTTCCTGTGAGAAATCACAATCACTGTAATGTTGCCAAGGAACCAAGGACATGGCTGTTATGCAGGTAAGTGGTGATGTGGGCTTCAACCACAGCATGAGCCATCTGATCTGCAGATCGCTAGGTGAGCACTGATGTTTTTCCCACAAAATCGAGGTGACCATCTCTTCTTTGCACGTATTCAGGTAGGAAATGACAGTCCTTTCCAATCTAGCGACCTCCAAGTTGTTCGTGTGATATTTTAGAGAACATCAAATTTAACCCTGTGAGGAATGAGATGTTGCTGTATGCAGGTCCTTATCATAGTATGATGAACCATAGCACTGACCATGGAAATGTCGCAGGTGTCACGGGGTGAAATGTTGTCATATCTGACCAAGCTCCTGACCTTGGATTTCAGTACAGTATTCAGGGAGAGTTGATGATGGCAGAAGGAAGCGTGGCAGCTAATCTTGGGTGTCCCACTACACAGAGTTCTGTGTTTTCACATGTATCTTCTGTGTTTCTTCCAGGGTCTTGTGAAGAAGACATGATGATGAACTACATGGTGGTTAATGGGGAACATTTCTCTTATATAAGATTAAGTGTTGATCAGTCCTCAAACTCATTGTTTCCATGTCTTGTTTAACAAGAGTCAGGACAAGAAGTTCTAGGTACCGTACATGTACTAGCAAGCACATTGAATCTCCAGTTTAGTATGATAGACAAAATTTAAGTTCAACTTCCGGATTTCTGAGCGATTGGAAGATATCAGGGTAACTACCACAGATCTCCCCAATCACATTACTCAATACATTTTTTTCTCTTGGAGGGGACCAGCCAGCTGAGGAAGGTTTCACCGGCAATGGCATAGATTTGAGAGGACTCGAGAAGCCAGGTAGAGTTGGGATGGGCAAAGGTGGTCCACAACTAGACCATTTGCATTTTCATTTCTACAAGGTTTGAGAGTGGACACATATGGCATCCTGTGTTTTCCAGGTTGCAGTCTAGATACCATGGTGAACTTCATCACGATCATTGCCTGGACAGTGCATGAACCCGGTAAGTGATGACCTGTGTCTTAGGCATCCGACAGACCCTCTGCCCTTCAGATGTCTAGGTATGGGTTTATGGTTTACCTGAGACCGTGTTATTGTTTTGCAGCTGACCCGTGAAATCCTTCTCAGTACTCAGGTATGAAATTCTTTGACACTCACTCATGAGAGAATGATGGATGTGAATAATTATGTTTTCTAGACTTCATATTGAGTGTGTTCTGCGCCTATAGGCAATATGAAATCCAGTTGACCCAAGCAATCCTAGTGAGCATGGGCTGTTGCTGGCTCCCTGCTCAGAGATTGCCTTTATGCCCCCATGGTGATAGATTGATAGAAAGCCTTCCAGGTAATTTCTTCCATACTCCGTCTCCACATAAATGACTGTGTAATGTTTGCAGTAGTCTCTTCATGAGAAGAAGGTGGCATTGACATCTACAAGTGTCCAGGTAATGGTCATGAGTCTCCAACCAAAGCCGTTGACCAAGGCAATGTGCATTTGTCTCGGTAGCCTAAGACTTGTACGACACCCTTTTTCCACAGTGTGTCTTTAAGGTCATGGTGAGCCCATCCCCAGGAAGGCTATCCACAGTAGGTATGCAGGCATCCAATAGTTAGGGGGATAAGGGATGAAGTGGGCCTAAAGCACAGCACATACCAGCAGATCTTCATGTTCCTAAGGCAGCAATGACTTTGTACATAACACTTCCTGGTTCAATCACTTTGTCGCAGATGGTCAGGTAATAACCTTGCCTTTTTACTTTTACTGTTTCAGACCTAAGTCATGTGTAATGCTGAGTGTCCCGGGTGGATGATATCCAGTGAGTACCCTGGCGTTCCCAAACTAGTTATTAACCAAAGCATATTTTGAGGGATACCTTTGAGAGATGATGATGTCTGCTGAGGAAGATTTTGACCGGAATTAATAGAGTTATCAACATTGAATTGTGTGTTTCATCCCAATGGATGTAAAAAGCATTGTTGGCATGTGTGTTGGTAAAACAAGTTGTGATCCTAACCAATTGTGTCCCAAGTGATTCTTCAGAATCTTGTGAGGAGAGTTCAGTGAACTAACAATGGTCTTAATTGTAACCTGCCTGTAAACGGGGTAGGTGGTCAAGTGGGTCCTACAGCTATGCATAACATCTGATACTCAAGGTGAGGTTAAAGGAAGAGGATGCTGTAAACACTCGTTTTAATAACCTTGTTTGTAGGGGGAGGTTGGCTGCATCACTGGTACTGATGCAATTGCTGTCCACAGTACCAGAAATGCTGCCCCCCTCCCCCTACAAAAGCCCAGCACAGACCACCTGATGCTCACATGTGTAGGTAAGTGATGTCATGTGCTCACACTCGTTGTGGCCATGATTCTCTTGCAGGGATTCAGGTAAGAAATGAAGGATTCCTTGGCAATCTTCTTAAGTAAGAGTTTACAAATTTCTGTTTTAGAGAAGCTTTATGTTTGCTACTGTGCCTGTTCCATGAGTGCAGGCACACTGCTTCTTATCCTGGCTGCCAACCCGCTGTACTGATCATAGGCTTTTCACAGTTGGCCAATCCCTGAGTGCGTGTCTGTGCCTGTGCTGTCGTCTATGGATGACTGGATGTATCCAGGTAGAGTTGATGTGATTCATAGTGGACCAGGTTGCTAAACAGTATCCGGCTGGGGAAAGATTTGTCACTTATAGACATTTCATTACTTTTAGGTTCCTGTGGGAAATAACAATGACTGTAACGTTGCCCAGGAAGCAAGGACGTGGCTGTTACGCAGGTAAGTCGTGATGTGGGCTTCAACCACACCATGAGCCATCTGATCTGCAGATCACTAGGTGAGCACTGATGTTTTTCCCCACAAAATCGAGGTGACCATGTGTTCTTTTCACGTATTCAGGGAGGAAATCATTGTCCTAGCCAATCTAGCGATCTCCAGGTTGTTCGTGGGCTATTTTAGAGAACATCATTCTTTAACCTTGTGAGGAATGAGATGTTGCTCTATGCAGGTCCTTATCATAGTATGATGAACCATAGCACTGACCATGGAAATGTTGCAGGTGTCACGGGGTTAAATGTGGTCATATCTGACCAAGCTCCTGACCTTGGATTTCAGTATAGTATTGAGGCAGAGTTGATGGTGTCCTACAGAAGGAAGCGTGGCAGCTAATCTAGGGTGTCCCTTTACATAGAGTTCTGTGTTTTCACATGTATCTTCTGTGTTTTTTTTCAGGGTCTTGTGAAGAAGACATGATGATGAACTACATGGCTGTTAATGGGGAATATTTCTCTTATATGAATAATGCGTGATGTCTCCTCAAACTCATTGTTATCATGCCATGTTTACCGGGAGTCAGGTAAGAAATTCTAGGGTCCGTACATATACTAGCAAGCACATTGAATCTCCAGTTTAGTATGTTTGACAAAATTTAAGTTGAAATTACCAGATTGCTGAGCTATATGAAGATATCAGGTTAACTGCCACGGATCTCCCCAATCACATTAATTACTAGAGTTTTCTTCTTCTGAGGGGACCAGCCAGCAGGTGAAGGTGTCGCCGGCAATGGCATAGATCTGAGAGAACTGCGAGATGCCAGGTAGAGTTGGGATGTGCAGAGGTGGTCCACAGCTAGGCCATTTGCATTTTCATTTCACAAAGTTTGACAGTGGACACGTATGGCATCCTGTGTTTTCCAGGTTGCAGTCCAGATACCATGGTGAACTTCATCATGATCAATGTCCGGACAGTGCATGAACCCGGTAAGCGATGATCTGTGTCTTAGGCATCCGACAGACCCTCTGCCCTTCAGATGACTAGGTATGGGTTTATGGTTTCCCTGAGATTGTGTTATTGTTTTGCAGGTGACACTGAAATCCTTCTTAGTACTCAGGTATGAAATTTTTTGACATTCCCTCATGAGAGAATGATGGATGTGAATAATGATGTTTTTTAGAATCCATATTGAGTGTGTTCTGCGCCCATAGGCAGTTGGAAATCCAGTTCACCCAAAAAATACTAGTGAGCATGGGTGGTTGCCGTCTCCCTGCTCAGACATTGACTTTTATTCCCCTGTGATGATAGATTGATAGGGAGCCTTCCAGGTAATTTCTTCCATGCTCCGTCTCCACATTAATGACCGTTGAATGTTTGCAGGTGTCTCTTTATGAGAAGAAGATGCCATCGACATCTCAAGTGTTCAGGTAATGGTCACGAGTATTCAACCAAAGCCATTGACCAAGGCAATGTGATATTTTCTCGGTAGCCTAAGACGTGTACACCACCCTTTTTCTACAGTGTGTCTTTCAGGTCAAGGTGAGCCCATCCCTGGGTAGGCTATACACTGTAGTTATGCAGGCTTCCAGTAGTTATGGGAGTCAGGGATGAAGTGGGCCTAAACCAGAGCTCTATGTTCCTGAGGGAGCCATAAATGTGACCTAACAATTCTGGTTCCATTGCTTCGTTGCAGGTGGACAGGTAATAACCTGGTGTTTTTACATTTTCTCTTTCAGACATAAGTCATGTGTAATGCTGAATGTCCCAGGTAGATGATATCTGGTGAGTACCCAGGTGTTACCAAACTAGTTATTAACCCAAGCATATTTTGAGGGGTACCTTTGAGAGATGATGGTGACTTCTGGGGAAGATTTTGACCGGATTTAATAGAGTTAACAAGGTTGAATTATGTGTTTCATCCTAATGAATGTGAAAAGAAATGTTGGCTTGCGTGTTGGTAAAACAAGTTGTGATCCTAACCAATTTTGTCACATGTGATTCTCCAGAGGAGAATTCGGTGGGCTAACTCTAGTCTTAATGGGAACCTGCCTGTAAACAGGGTAGGTGTTCAAGTGGGTCCTACCGCTGTGCACAACATCTGATACTCAAGGTGAGGTTAAGTGAAGAGGATGCTCTTAACACCTGTGTTAATTATCATGTTTGTAGGGGGAGGTTGGCGGTATCACTGGTACTGTGGTAATGGCTGCCAGCAGTACCAGACATGCCGCCCCTCTCCCCCTATGATATGTAATGGTCACAAGTATTCAACCAAAGCCGTTGACCAAGGCAATGTGCAAATGTCTCGGTAGCCTAGGACGTGTACGCCACCCGTTTTCCACAGTGTGTCTTTCAGGTCACGGGGAGCCCATCCCTGGGAAGCCTATCCACGGTAGGTGTGCAGGCCTCCAGTAGGTATGGGGGTCAGGGATGAAGTGGGCCTAAACCACAGCTCAGATCAGCCCATCTTTATGTTCCTAAGGCAGCGATGACTGTGTACATAACCCTTCCTGGTTCCATGGCTTTGTTGCAGGTTGTCAGGTAACAACCATGCGTTTTTACCTTTTCTCTTTCAGACATAAGTAATGTGTAATGCTGAGTGTCTGTGTGGAAGATAACCGGTGAGTTCGCTTGCATTCCCAAACTAGTTATTGATCAAAGCATATTTTGAGGGATACCATTGAGAGATGATGGTGTCTGCTGAGGAAGATTTTGGCAGGAATTAATAGCGTTATCAACTTTGAATTGTGTGTTTCATCCTAATGGACGTGAAAAGCATTGTTGGCATGTGTGTTGGTAAAACAAGTTGTGATCCTAACCAATTTTGTCACATGCGATTCTTCCGATTCTTGTGAGGAGAACTTGGTGAGCTAGCTATGGTCTTAATGGGAACCTTGCTGTAAACAGGGTAGGTGGTCAAGTGGGTCCTACGGCTGTGCACAACATCTGATACTCAAGGTGAGGTTAAGTCAAGAGGATGCTCTGAACACTTGTGTTAATTACCTTGTTTGTAGGGGGAGGTTGGCGGTATCACTGTTACTGATGTAATGGCTGTTCACAGTAACAGAAATGCCGCCCCCCTTCCCCTTACAAAATCCCAGCACAGAGCACGTGATGCTCACATGTGTAGGTAAGTGATGCCGTGTGCTCACACTCATTGTGGCCATGATTCTCTTGTAGGGATTCAGGTAAGAAATGAAGGATTCAGTGCCAATCTTCTTAAGTAGGCGTTTACAATTTTCTGTTTTAGAGAAGCTTTACGTTTGCTACTGTGCCTGTTCCAGGAGTGCAGGCACACTGCTACTTATCCTGGCTTGGCAACCCTCAGTACTGATCATAGGCTTTTCATAGGTAGCCAATCCCAGACGACGTGTCTGTGACTGTGCTGTCGTCTATGGATGACTGGAGGTTTCCAGTTGGAGTTGATGTGTCTCATAGTGGACCTGGTTGCTTTCGGGTGTTTGGGTGGGGAAAGTTTTGTTGTTTACAGACATTTCATGACTTTTAGGTTCCTGTGAGAAATCACAATGACTGTAACGTTGCCAAGGAAGCAAGGACGTGGCCGTTATGCAGGTAAGTGGTGATGTGAGCTTCAACCACACCATGAGACATCTGATCTGCAGATCGCTAGGTGAGCACTGATGTTTTTCCCCACAAAATCGAGGTGACTATCTCTTCTTTGCCCGTATTCAGGTAGGAAATCAGAGTCCTTGCCTATCTAGGGACCTCCAGGATGTTGGTGTGATATTTTAGAGAACATCATTCTTTTACCCTGTGAGGAATGAGATGTTGCTATATGCAGGTCCTTATCATAGTATGACGAATCATAGCACTGACCATGGAAATGTCGCAGGTGTCACGGAGTGAAATGTTGTAATATCCGACCAAGCTCCTGACCTTGGATTTCAGTACAGTATTGAGGCAGAGTTGATGGTTTATTAGATAAGAAAGCGTGGTAGCTAAACTTGGGTGTCCCACTACTCAGAGTTCTGTGTTTTCACATGTATATTCTGTGTTTTTTTCAAGGTCTTGTGAAGAAGACATGATGATGAACTACATAACTGTTAATGGGGAACATTTCTCTTATATGAATAAAGGGTGATGTGTCCCCAAACTCATTGTTACCATGCCGTGTTTACCTGGAGTCAGGTAAGAAATTCTAGGGTTCGTACATATACTAGCAAGCACATTGAATCTCCAGTTTAGTATGTTGGACAAAATTTAAGTTGAACTACCGGATTGGTGACTGATTAGAAGATATCAGGGTAACTGCCACGGATCTCCCCAATCACATTAATTACAAGGTTTTTCTTTCTCTGAGGGGACCAGCCAGCAGATGAAGGTGTTGCCGGCAATGGCATAGATGTGACAGGACTGTGAGATGCCAGGTAGAGTTGGGATGGGCATAGGTGGTCCACAACAAGGCCATTTGTATTTTCATTTCTAGAAGGTTTGACAGTGGACACGTATGGTATCCTGTGTTTTCCAGGTTGCAGTGTAGATACCATGGCGAACTTCATCATGATCCTTGCCCGGACAGTGCATGAACCCGGTAAGTGATGACCTGTGTCTTAGGCGTCTGACAGACCCTCTGCCCTTCAGATGTCTAGGTATGGGTTTATGGTTTCCCTGAGATTGTGTTATTGTTTTGCAGTTGACCCGTGAAATCCTTCTTAGTACTCAGGTATGAGATTCTGTGACATTCACTCATGAGAGAATGATGGATATGAATAATGATGTTTTTTTAGACTCCATATTGAGTGTGTTCTGTGCTATAACAGTTCGAAATCCAGTTGACCCAAGCAATCCTAGTGAGCATGGGCTGTTGCTGTCTCCCTGCTCAGTCGTTGCCTTTTATGCCACCATTGTGATAGATTAATAGGGAGCCTTTCAGGTAATTTCTTCCGTACTCTGTGTCCACATTTGTGACTGTGAAATGTTTGCAGGAGTTTCTTCATGAGAAGAAGGTGTCGACACCTATAATTGTCAAGTTAATGGCAATGAGTCTCCAATCAAAGCCGTTGACCAAGGCAATGTGCATTTGTCGTGGTAGCCTAAGACAAGTATGCCTCCCATTTTCCACAGTGTGTCTTTCAGGTCACGGTGAGCCCATCCCTGGGAAGCCTATCCACGGTAGGTGTGCAGGCATCCAGTAGGTATGGGGGTCAGGGATGAAGTGGGCCTAAACCATAGCACAGACCAGCCGATCTTCATGTTCCTAAGGCAGCGATGACTGTGTACTTAACCCTTCCAGGTTCCATCGCTTTTGTGCAGGTGGTCAGGTAATAACCTTCCGTTTTTACCTTTTCTCTTTCAGACATAAGTCATGTGTAATGCTGAGTGTCCTGGGTGTTTGATATCTGGTGAGGACCCTGGCGTTCCCACACTAGTTATTAACCAAAGCATATTTTGAGGGATACCCTTGAGAGATGATAGTGTCTGCTGAGGAAGATTCTGAATGGATTTAATAGAGTTATCAAGGTTGAGTTGGTGTGTTTCATCGTAATGGAAGTGAAAAGCATTGTTGGCAGGTGTGTTGGTAAAACAAGTTGTGATCCTAACCAATTTTGTCACATGTGATTCTTCAGATTCTTGTGAGGAGAACTCGGCGAGCTAACTATGGTCTTAATGGGAACCTGCCTGTAAACAGGTGGTCAAGTGGGTCCTACGGCTGTGCACATCATCTGATACTCAAGGTGAGGTTAAGTGAAGAGGATGCTCTTAACACTTGTGTTAATTACCTTGTTTGTAGGGGGAGGTTGGCTGCATCACTGGTACTAAGGTAATGGCTACCCACAGTACCAACTTTCTGCCCTCCTCCCCCTACTAAGTACAGCACAGACCACGTGATGCTCACATGTCTAGGTAAGTGATGCCTTGTGCTAACACTCGTTGTGGCCACGATTCCCTTGCACGGATTCAGGGAAGAAATGATGGATTCCTTGCCAATCTTCTTAAGTAGGAGTTTACAGTTTTCTATTTTAGAGAAGATTTACTTTTGCTACTGTGCCTGTTCCAGGAGTGCAGGCACACTGGATCTTATCCTGGCTTGCTAACCCACTGTACTGATCACAGGCTTTTCACAGGTGGCCAATCCTGGAGTACGTGTTTGTGACTATGGTATTGTCTAAGGATGACTGGAGGTTTCCAGGTAGAGTTGATGTGTCTCCTAGTGGACCAGGTTGCTTATGGGTGTCCAATTGGGAAATGGTTTGTCATTTACAGACATTTTATGACTTTTAGGTTCCTGTGCGGAAATCCCAATGACTGTATCATTGCCCAGGAACCAAGGACGTGGCTGTTACGCAGGTAAGTGGTGATGTGGGCTTCAACCACACCATGCGCCATCTGATCTGTAGATCGCTAGTTGAGAGCTGATGTATTTCCCAACATAATTGAAGTGACCATGTCTTCTTTGCAGGTATTCTGGTAGGAAATGAGAGTCCTCACCAATTTAGCAACCTCCAGGTTGTTCATGTGATATTTTAGAGAGCATAATTCTGTAATCCTGCAGGGGATGAGGGATTGCTCTGTGCTGGTCCTTATCATACTAGGCTGAACCACAGCATTGACCATGGATGTCATAGGTGTCACAGGGTGAAATGTTGTGACCATGATCCGGACCGTGGAAGTGTTCAAAGTATTCTGGCAGAGTTATGGTGTATTATGAAGTGTTGTAGCTAAATGGAGTATCCCGCTACAAAAAGTTCTGTGTTTTCACACTCATTGTTACCATGACTTGTTTACCGCGAGTATGGTA
The DNA here is from genome assembly GCF_027574615.1 of Eptesicus fuscus. Lineage (NCBI taxonomy): Eukaryota > Metazoa > Chordata > Mammalia > Chiroptera > Vespertilionidae > Eptesicus > Eptesicus fuscus. The sequence goes on from NC_072473.1 coordinate 5,455,106, forward strand.
AAAAATTCTAGGGACCGTACACATACTAGCAAGCACATTGAAACTCCAGTTTGGTATGTTAGTGAAAACTTAGTTTTGAACGATAGGATTGCTGAGCTTTTGAAAGATATCAGGGTAAATACCACAGATATCCCAAGTCAAATTAATCACTGCATTTTTCTTTCTCTGAGGGGACCAGTCAGCAGAGGAAAGTGTCACCTCAAATTGGATAGATCTGTGAGGACTGTGAGATGCCAGTAAGTGTTGGGATGTGCAGTGGTGGCCCAAAACAAGGATAATTGCATTTTCCATTTCTAGAAGGTTTGACAGTGGACACATATGGCATCCTGTGTTTTCCAGGTTGCAGTCTAGATACTATGGTGAACTTCATCATGATCATTGCCTGGACAGTGCATGAACCTGGTAAGTGATGACCTGTGTCTTAGGCATCCGACAGACCCTCTGCCCTTCAGATGTCTAGGTATGGGTTTATGGTTTACCTGAGACCGTGTTTTGTTTTGCAGCTGACCCGTGAAATCCTTCTTATTACTCAGGTATGAAATTCTTTGTCACTCACTCATGAGAGAATGATGGATGTGAATAATGATGTTTTATAGACTCCATATAGAGTTGGTTCTGCGCCTATAGGCAGTTCAGAATCCAGTTGACCCAAGCAATCCTAGAGAGCATGGGCTGTTGCCGTCTCCCTGCTCAGTTGTTGCCTTTTATGCCCCCATGGTGATAGAGTAATAGGGAGACTTCCAGGTAATTTCTTCCATGCTCTATCTCCACAATAATAACTGTGGAATGTTTGCAGGTGTCTCTTCCTGAGAAGAAGGTGTCATCGACATTTTCCAGTGTCCATGTAATGGTCATGAGTCTCCAACCTAAGCTGTTGACCCAGGCAATGTGCAGTTGTCTTGGTAGCCTAAGACGTGTACGCCATAGATTTTCCAGTGTGTCTTTAAGGTCACGGGGAGCCCTTCCCTGGGAAGCCTATCCAGGGTAGGTGTGCAGGCATCCAGTAGGTATGGGGGTCGGGGATGAAGTGGGCCTAAACCACAGCACAGACCAGCTGATCTTCATGTTACTGAGGGAGCCATAAATGTGACATAACAATTCTTGTTCCATTGTTTTGTTGCAAGTAGACAGGTCATAATCTTGAGTTTTTAACTTTTCTCTTTCAGGCTTAAGTCATGTGTAATGCTGAGTGTCCTGGGTGGATGATATTCAGTGATTACCCTGGCATTCCCAAACTAGTTATTAACCAAAGTATATTTTGAGGGATGCCCTTGAGAGATGATGGTGTCTGCTGAGAAATATTTTGACCAGATTTAATAGAGTTATCAATGTTGAATAGTGTGTTTCATCCTGATCAACATGAAAAGCATTGTTGGCATGTGTGTTGGTAAAATAAGTTGTGATCCTAACCAATTTTGTCACATGTGACTCTTCAGATTCTTGTGAGGAGAACTTGGTGAGCTAGCTATGGTCTTAATGGGAACATTCCTGTAAACGGGGTAGGTAGTCAAGTGGGTCCTACGGCTGTGCACATCATCTGATACTCAAGGTGAGGTTAAGTGAAGAGGATGCTCTCAACACTTGTGTTAATTACCTTGTTTGTAGGGGGAGGTTGGCGGCACCACTGGTACTGAGATAATGGCTGCTCCAGTACCAGACATGCCGCCCCCCTCCCACTTCCAAAGCCCAGCACAGACCACGTGAGGCGCACATGTCTAGGTAAGTGATGCCGTGTGCTCACACTCCTTGTGGCCATGATTCTCTTGCAGGGATTCAGGTAAGAAATGATGGATTCCTTGCCAATCTTCTTCTTCTTTTTTTCTTCAATTTTTTTATTAAGGTGTTATATCTGTACATATCTTACCATTGCCACCCCCACCCCACTCTCATATATGCCCTCACCCCCCAGAGTTTTGCATCCATTGGTTATGCTTATATGCATGCATACAAGTCCTTTGATTGATCTCTTATCTCCCCCACCTCTCCCTAACTTTCCCCCTGTAATTTGACAGTCTGTTTGATGCTTTACTGTCTCTATCTTTTTGTTCAAGTTTATAATGTTCTTTATTATCCATAAATGAGTAAGATCATGTGGTATTTTTCTTTCATTGACTGGCTTATTTCACTTAACATAATGTTCTCCAATTCCATCCAGGTTGCTGCAAATGATGAGGATTCCTTCTTTTTTATGGCAGCATAGTATTCCATTGTGTAGATGTACCACAGTTTTCTGATCCAGTCATCTGCTGTCGGGCACCAAGGCTGTTTCCAAATCTTAGCTATAGTGAATTGTTCCTTGCCAATCTTCTTAAGTAGGAGTTTACTATTTTCTGTTTTAGAGAAGCTTTGTGTTTGCTACTGTGCCTGTTCCAGGAGTGCAGGCACACTGCTACTTATTCTGGCTGCCAACCCGCTGTACTGATGATAGGCTTTTCACAGGTGGCCAATCCCGGAGTACGTGTTTGTGACTGTGGTGTCGTCTATGGATGACTGGAGGTTTCCAGGTAGAGTTGATGTGTCTAATTGTGGACCAGGTTGCTAAACGGTGTCCTGGGGGGAAAGATTTGTCATTTATAGACATTTCATGACTTTTAGGTTCCTGTGAGAAATCACAATCACTGTAATGTTGCCAAGGAACCAAGGACATGGCTGTTATGCAGGTAAGTGGTGATGTGGGCTTCAACCACAGCATGAGCCATCTGATCTGCAGATCGCTAGGTGAGCACTGATGTTTTTCCCACAAAATCGAGGTGACCATCTCTTCTTTGCACGTATTCAGGTAGGAAATGAGAGTCCTTGCCAATCTAGCGACCTCCAGGTTGTTCATGTGATATTTTAGAGAACATCATTCTTTAACCCTATGAGGAATGAGGTGTTGCTCTATGCAGGTCCTTATCATAGTATGACGAACCATAGCACTGACCATGGAAATGTCGCAGGTGTCACGGGGTGAAATGTCATATCTGACCAAGCTCCTGACCTTGGATTTCAGTACAGTATTCAGGGAGAGTTGATGATGGCAGAAGGAAGCGTGGCAGCTAATCTTGGGTGTCCCACTACACAGAGTTCTGTGTTTTCACATGTATCTTCTGTGTTTCTTCCAGGGTCTTGTGAAGAAGACATGATGATGAACTACATGGTGGTTAATGGGGAACATTTCTCTTATATAAGATTAAGTGTTGATCAGTCCTCAAACTCATTGTTTCCATGTCTTGTTTAACAAGAGTCAGGACAAGAAGTTCTAGGTACCGTACATGTACTAGCAAGCACATTGAATCTCCAGTTTAGTATGATAGACAAAATTTAAGTTCAACTTCCGGATTTCTGAGCGATTGGAAGATATCAGGGTAACTACCACAGATCTCCCCAATCACATTACTCAATACATTTTTTTCTCTTGGAGGGGACCAGCCAGCTGAGGAAGGTTTCACCGGCAATGGCATAGATTTGAGAGGACTCGAGAAGCCAGGTAGAGTTGGGATGGGCAAAGGTGGTCCACAACTAGACCATTTGCATTTTCATTTCTACAAGGTTTGAGAGTGGACACATATGGCATCCTGTGTTTTCCAGGTTGCAGTCTAGATACCATGGTGAACTTCATCACGATCATTGCCTGGACAGTGCATGAACCCGGTAAGTGATGACCTGTGTCTTAGGCATCCGACAGACCCTCTGCCCTTCAGATGTCTAGGTATGGGTTTATGGTTTACCTGAGACCGTGTTATTGTTTTGCAGCTGACCCGTGAAATCCTTCTCAGTACTCAGGTATGAAATTCTTTGACACTCACTCATGAGAGAATGATGGATGTGAATAATTATGTTTTCTAGACTTCATATTGAGTGTGTTCTGCGCCTATAGGCAATATGAAATCCAGTTGACCCAAGCAATCCTAGTGAGCATGGGCTGTTGCTGGCTCCCTGCTCAGAGATTGCCTTTATGCCCCCATGGTGATAGATTGATAGAAAGCCTTCCAGGTAATTTCTTCCATACTCCGTCTCCACATAAATGACTGTGTAATGTTTGCAGTAGTCTCTTCATGAGAAGAAGGTGGCATTGACATCTACAAGTGTCCAGGTAATGGTCATGAGTCTCCAACCAAAGCCGTTGACCAAGGCAATGTGCATTTGTCTCGGTAGCCTAAGACTTGTACGACACCCTTTTTCCACAGTGTGTCTTTAAGGTCATGGTGAGCCCATCCCCAGGAAGGCTATCCACAGTAGGTATGCAGGCATCCAATAGTTAGGGGGATAAGGGATGAAGTGGGCCTAAAGCACAGCACATACCAGCAGATCTTCATGTTCCTAAGGCAGCAATGACTTTGTACATAACACTTCCTGGTTCAATCACTTTGTCGCAGATGGTCAGGTAATAACCTTGCCTTTTTACTTTTACTGTTTCAGACCTAAGTCATGTGTAATGCTGAGTGTCCCGGGTGGATGATATCCAGTGAGTACCCTGGCGTTCCCAAACTAGTTATTAACCAAAGCATATTTTGAGGGATACCTTTGAGAGATGATGATGTCTGCTGAGGAAGATTTTGACCGGAATTAATAGAGTTATCAACATTGAATTGTGTGTTTCATCCCAATGGATGTAAAAAGCATTGTTGGAATGTGTGTTGGTAAAACAAGTTGTGATCCTAACCAATTGTGTCCCAAGTGATTCTTCAGAATCTTGTGAGGAGAGTTCAGTGAACTAACAATGGTCTTAATTGTAACCTGCCTGTAAACGGGGTAGGTGGTCAAGTGGGTCCTACGGCTATGCATAACATCTGATACTCAAGGTGAGGTTAAATGAAGAGGATGCTGTAAACACTCGTTTTAATAACCTTGTTTGTAGGGGGAGGTTGGCTGCATCACTGGTACTGATGTAATGGCTGCTCACAGTACCAGAAATGCCGCCCCCCTCCCCCTACAAAAGCCCAGCACAGACCACCTGATGCTCACATGTGTAGGTAAGTGATGCTGTGTGCTCACACTCGTTGTGGCCATGATTCTCTTGCAGGGATTCAGGTAAGAAATGAAGGATTCAGTGCCAATCTTCTTAAGTAAGAGTTTACAAATTTCTGTTTTAGAGAAGCTTTATGTTTGCTACTGTGCCTGTTCCATGAGTGCAGGCACACTGCTTCTTATCCTGGCTGCCAACCCGCTGTACTGATCATAGGCTTTTCACAGTTGGCCAATCCCGGAGTGCGTGTCTGTGCCTGTGCTGTCGTCTATGGATGACTGGATGTATCCAGGTAGAGTTGATGTGATTCATAGTGGACCAGGTTGCTAAACAGTATCCGGATGGGGAAAGATTTGTCACTTATAGACATTTCATTACTTTTAGGTTCCTGTGGGAAATAACAATGACTGTAACGTTGCCCAGGAAGCAAGGACGTGGCTGTTACGCAGGTAAGTCGTGATGTGGGCTTCAACCACACCATGAGCCATCTGATCTGCAGATCGCTAGGTGAGCACTGATGTTTTTCCCCACAAAATCGAGGTGACCATGTGTTCTTTTCACATATTCAGGGAGGAAATCATTGTCCTAGCCAATCTAGCGATCTCCAGGTTGTTCGTGGGCTATTTTAGAGAACATCATTCTTTAACCCTGTGAGGAATGAGATGTTGCTCTATGCAGGTCCTTATCATAGTATGATGAACCATAGCACTGACCATGGAAATGTCGCAGGTGTCACGGGGTTAAATGTGGTCATATCTGACCAAGCTCCTGACCTTGGATTTCAGTATAGTATTGAGGCAGAGTTGATGGTGTCCTACAGAAGGAAGCATGGCAGCTAATCTAGGGTGTCCCTGTACACAGAGTTCTGTGTTTTCACATGTATCTTCTGTGTTTTTTTTCAGGGTCTTGTGAAGAAGACATGATGATGAACTACATGGCTGTTAATGGGGAATATTTCTCTTATATGAATAATGCGTGATGTCTCCTCAAACTCATTGTTATCATGCCATGTTTACCGGGAGTCAGGTAAGAAATTCTAGGGTCCGTACATATACTAGCAAGCACATTGAATCTCCAGTTTAGTATGTTTGACAAAATTTAAGTTGAAATTACCAGATTGCTGAGCTATATGAAGATATCAGGTTAACTGCCACGGATCTCCCCAATCACATTAATTACTAGAGTTTTCTTCTTCTGAGGGGACCAGCGAGCAGGTGAAGGATGTCGCCGGCAATGGCATAGATCTGAGAGGACTGCGAGATGCCAGGTAGAGTTGGGATGTGCAGAGGTGGTCCACAACAAGGCTATTTGCATTTTCATTTCTAGAAGGTTTGACAGTGGACACGTATGGCATCCTGTGTTTTCCAGGTTGCAGTCCAGATACCATGGTGAACTTCATCATGATCAATGTCCTGGACAGTGCATGAACCCGGTAAGCGATGATCTGTGTCTTAGGCATCCGACAGACCCTCTGCCCTTCAGATGACTAGGTATGGGTTTATGGTTTCCCTGAGATTGTGTTATTGTTTTGCAGGTGACACTGAAATCCTTCTTAGTACTCAGGTATGAAATTTTTTGACATTCCCTCATGAGAGAATGATGGATGTGAATAATGATGTTTTTTAGAATCCATATTGAGTGTGTTCTGCGCCCATAGGCAGTTGGAAATCCAGTTCACCCAAAAAATACTAGTGAGCATGGGTGGTTGCCGTCTCCCTGCTCAGACATTGACTTTTATTCCCCTGTGATGATAGATTGATAGGGAGCCTTCCAGGTAATTTCTTCCAAGCTCCGTCTCCACATTAATGACCGTTGAATGTTTGCAGGTGTCTCTTTATGAGAAGAAGATGCCATCGACATCTACAAGTGTTCAGGTAATGGTCACGAGTATTCAACCAAAGCCATTGACCAAGGCAATGTAATATTTTCTCGGTAGCCTAAGACGTGTACACCACCCTTTTTCTACAGTGTCTTTCAGGTCACGGTGAGCCCATCCCTGGGAAGGCTATACACTGTAGTTATGCAGGCTTCCAGTAGTTATGGGGGTCAGGGATGATGTGGGCCTGAACCAGAGCTCTATGTTCCTGAGGGAGCCATAAATGTGACCTAACAATTCTGGTTCCATTGCTTCGTTGCAGGTGGACAGGTAATAACCTGGCGTTTTTACATTTTCTCTTTCAGACATAAGTCATGTGTAATGCTGAGTGTCCCAGGTAGATGATATCTGGTGAGTACCCAGGTGTTTCCAAACTAGTTATTAACCCAAGCATATTTTGAGGGGTACCTTTGAGAGATGATGGTGACTGGTGGGGAAGATTTTGACCGGATTTAATAGAGTTATCAAGGTTGAATTATGTGTTTCATCCTAATGAATGTGAAAAGAAATGTTGGCTTGTGTGTTGGTAAAACAAGTTGTGATCCTAACCAATTGTGTCACATGTGATTCTCCAGAGGAGAATTCGGTGAGCTAACTCTGGTCTTAATGGGAACCTGCCTGTAAACAGTGTAGTTGTTCAAGTGGGTTATACGGCTGTGCACATCATCTGATACTCAAGGTGAGGTTAAGTGAAGAGGATGCTCTTAACACTTGTGTTAATTATCATGTTTGTAGGGGGAGGTTGGCGGTATCACTGGTACTGTGGAAATGGCTGCCAGCAGTACCAGACATGCCGCCCCTCTCCCCCTACAAAAGTCCAGCACAGATCATGTGTCACTCACATGTGTAGGTAAGTGATGCTGTGTGCTAACACTCCTTTTGGCCATGATTCTCTTACAGGGATTCAGGTAAGAAATGATGGATTCCTTGGCAATCTTCTTAAGTAGGAGTTTACAGTTTTCCCTTTTAGAGATGCTTTACGTTTGCTACTGTGCCTGTTCTAGGATTGCAGACACACTGGTTCTTATCCTGGCTTGCCAACCCGCTGTACTGATCATAGGCTTTTCACAGGGTGCCAATCCCAGAGTCCGTGTTTGTGAGTGTGGTGTCGTCTATGGATGACTGGAGTTTTCCAGTTAGAGTTGATGTGTCTCATAGTGGACCACGTCGTTCACAGACATTCCATGACTTTTAGGTTCCTGTGCGGAAATCACAATGACTCTAACATTGCCAAGGAAGCAGGGATGTGACTGTTATGCAGGTACGTGGTGATGTGGGCTTCAGCCACACCATGAGCCATCTGATCTGCGGATCGCTAGGTGAGTTCTGATTATTTCCCAATAAAATCGAGGTGACCATGTCTTCTTTGTAGTTATTCAGGTAGGAAATGAGAGTCCTTGCCAATCTAGTGACCTCCAGTTTGTTCATGTGATATTTTAGAGGACATCATTCTTTAACCCTGCGCGGGATGAGGGATTGCTCTGTGCAGGTCCTTATCATAATAGGCTGAACCAAATCACTGACCATGGAAATGTCACAGGAGTCACAGGATAAAATGTTCTCATATCTGACCATGGTCCGGATTTTGGAGGACTTCAAAGTATTCTGGCAGAGTTGATGGTGTCTTATAGAAGAAGTGTTGCAGCTAATATGGGGTGTCCCGCTACAAAAAGTTCTGTGTTTTCACACTCATTGTTACCATGACTTGTTTATCGGGAGTCAGGTAAAAAATTCTAGGGTCCGTATACGTACGAGCAAGCACATTGAATCTCCAGTTTGGTATGTTAGAGAAAACTTAGTTTTGATAGACAGGATTACTGAGCGATTGGAAGATATCAGGGTAACTACCACAGATCTCCCAAGTCAAATTAATCACTGGATTTTTCTTTCTCTGAGGGGAACAGTCAGCAGAGGAAAGTGTCACCTGCAATTTGATAGATCTGCGAGGACTGCGAGATGCCAGTAAGTGTTGGTGTGTGCAATGGTGGCCCAGAATAAGGATATTTGAATTTTCCATTTCTGGAAGGTTTGACAGTAGACACGCATGGCATCCTGTGTTTTCCAGGTTAATCTAGATACCATGGTGAACTTCATCATCATCATCATTGCCAGGACAGTGCACGAACCTGGTTAGCGATGACCTGTTCCTTAATCATCCGACAGACGATCTGATTATCAGATGTCTAGGTTAGTGTGAATGGTATCCCTAACAGGGTGTTATTATTTTGCAGGTGACGCGTGACGTCCTTCTTAATACTCAGGTATGAGATTCTGTGACATTCACTCATGAGAGCATGATGGATGTCAATGGTGATGTTATTTTGGACTACAAATTCAGTGTGTTCTGGGCCTATGGCCAGTGCAGAATCCATTTGACCCCAACATTCCTAGTGAGCATGGGTTGTTGCTGTCAACCTGCTCAGATATTGCCTTTTATGCCCCCATGGTGATAGATTGATAAGGAGAATTCCAGTAATGTTTTCCATGGTCCGTCTTCACATTAATGACCATAAAATGTTTGCAGGTATCTCTTCATGACAAGAAGGTGTCATCAACATCTACAAGTGTTCAGGTAATGGTCACAAGTATTCAACCAAAGCCGTTGACCAAGGCAATGTGCAAATGTCTCGGTAGCCTAGGACGTGTACGCCACCTGTTTTCCACAGTGTGTCTTTCAGGTCATGGGGAGCCCATCCCTGGGAAGCCTATCCATGGTAGGTGTGCAGGCCTCCAGTAGGTATGGGGGTCAGGGATGAAGTGGGCCTAAACCACAGCTCAGATCAGCCCATCTTTATGTTCCTAAGGCAGCAATGACTGTGTACATAACCCTTCCTGGTTCCATGGCTTTGTTGCAGGTTGTCAGGTAACAACCATGCGTTTTTACCTTTTCTCTTTCAGACATAAGTCATGTGTAATGCTGAGTGTCCTGTGTGGAAGATAACCGGTGAGTTCGCTGGCATTCCCAAACTAGTTATTGATCAAAGCATATTTTGAGGGATACCATTGAGAGATGATGGTGTCTGCTGAGGAAGATTTTGGCAGGAATTAATAGCGTTATCAACTGTGAATTGTGTGTTTCATCCTAATGGACGTGAAAAGCATTGTTGGCATGTGTGTTGGTAAAACAAGTTGTGATCCTAACCAATTTTGTCACATGTGATTCTTCAGATTCTTGTGAGGAGAACTTGGTGAGCTAGCTATGGTCTTAATGGGAACCTTGCTGTAAATAGGGTAGGTGGTCAAGTGGGTCCTACCGCTGTGCACAACATCTGATAATCAAGGTGAGGTTAAGTCAAGAGGATGCTCTGAACACTTGTGTTAATTACCTTGTTTGTAGGGGGAGGTTGGCGGTATCACTGTTACTGATGTAATGGCTGTTCACAGTAACAGTAATGCCGCCCCCCTCCCCCTACAAAAGCCCAGCACAGACCACGTGATGCTCACATGTGTAGGTAAGTGATGCCGTGTGCTCACACTCATTGTGGCCATGATTCTCTTGTAGGGATTCAGGTAAGAAATGAAGGATTCAGTGCCAATCTTCTTAAGTAGGCGTTTACAATTTTCTGTTTTAGAGAAGCTTTATGTTTGCTACTGTGCCTGTTCCAGGAGTGCAGGCACACTGCTACTTATCCTGGCTGCCAACCCTCAGTACTGATCATAGGCTTTTCACAGGTGGCCAATCCCGGACGACGTGTCTGTGACTGTGCTGTTGTCTATGGATGACTGGAGGTTTCCAGTTGGAGTTGATGTGTCTCATAGTGGACCTGGTTGCTTTCGGGTGTTTGGGTGGGGAAAGTTTTGTTGTTTGCAGACATTTCATGACTTTTAGGTTCCTGTGCGGAAATCACAATGACTGTAACGTTGCCAAGGAAGCAAGGATGTGGCTGTTATGCATGTAAGTGGTGATGTGGGCTTCAACCACACCATGAGCCATCTGACCTACAGATCGCTAGGTGAGTTCTGATTATTTCCCAATAAAATCGAGGTGACCATGTCTTCTTTGCAGGTATTCAGGTAGGAAATGAGAGTCCTTGCCAATCTAGTGACCTCCAGGTTGTTCATGTGATATATTTAGATAACATCATTCTTTAACCCTACGAGGGACGAGGGATTGCTCTGTGCAGGTCCTTATCATAATAGGCTGAACCAAAGCATTGACCATGGAAATGTCACAGGAGTCACAGGATAAAATGTTCTCATATCTGACCATGGTCCGGATTTTGGAGGACTTCAAAGTATTCTGGCAGAGTTGATGGTGTCTTACAGAAGAAGTGTTGCAGCTAATATGGAGTGTCCTGCTACAAAAAGTTTTGTGTTTTCACACTCATTGTTACCATGACTTGTTTATCAGGAGTCTGGTAAAAAAGTCTAGGGTCCATACACATACTAGCAAGCACATTGAATCTCCAGTTTAGTATGTTAGAGAAAACTTAGTTTTGAACGACAGGATTTCTGAGCGATTGGAAGATATCAGGGTAACTACCACAGATCTCCCAAGTCAAATTAATCACTGGATTTTTCTTTCTCTGAGGGGAACAGTCAGCAGAGGAAAGTTTCATCTCTAAGTGCATAGATCTGAGAGGAATGTGAGATGCCAGTAAGTGTTGGTGTGTGCAATGGTGGGCCAGAACAAGGCTATTTGCAATTTCCATTTCTAGAAGTTTTGTGAATGGACACGTATGGCCTCCTGTGTTTTCCAGGTTGTAGTCTAGATACCATGGTGAACTTCATCAGGACCACGGCCCAGACAGTGCATAAACTCGGTAAGTGATTGCCCTTGGCTTAGGCATCCGACAGACCCTCTGACCTTCGGATGACAAGGTGAGTGTGTATAGCATTCATAAAACCATATTATTGATTTCAAGATGCCATTTGAAATCCTTCTTAGTACTCAGGTATGAAATTCTTTGACATTCTCTCATGAGAGAATGATGGATATGAATAATGATTTTTTTTAGACTCCATGTTGAGTGTACTGCACCTATAGGCAGTTAAGTATACATTTGACCACGCAATCCTAGTGACCATGGGCTATTGCTGTCTCACTGCTCAGACATTGCCTTTTATGCCCCCATAGTGGTAGATTGATAGAGAGACTTCTAGGTAATTTTTTCCATGATCCATCTCCACATTAATGACCGTGGAATGTTTGCAGGTGTCTCTACGTGAGGAGAAGATGTCATCGACATCTACAAGTGTTCATATAATGGTCATGAGTCTCCAATAAAAGCCATTGACCAAGGCAATATGCAGTTGTCACGTGTACGCCACCCATTTTCCACAGTGTGTCTTTCAGGTCACGGTGAGCCCATCCCCGGGAAGCCTATACACGGTAGGTGTGCAGGCCTCCAGTAGGAATGAGGGTCAGTGATGAAGTGGAACTAAACCACAGCACAGACCAGCCGATCTTCATGTTCCTAAGGCAGCGATGACTGTGTACATAACACTTCCTGGTTCAAGCGCTTTGTCGCAGGTGTTTAGGCAATAACTTTCTGTTTTTACCTTTTCTCTTTCAGACATAAGTCATGTGTAATGTTGAGTGTCCTCGGTGGATGATATCCGGTGAGTACCTTGATATTCCCAAACTAGTTATTAACCAAAGTATATTTTAAGGGATACCCTTTAGAAGTGATGGTGTCTGCTGAGGAAGATTTTGACCAGATTTAATTGAGTTATCAAGTTTGCGTAGTGTGTTTCATCCTAATGGACGTGAAAAGCATTGTTGGCAGGTGTGTTGCTAAAACAAGTTGTGATCCTAACCAATTTTGTCACATGTGATTCTTCAGATTCTTGTGAGGAGAACTCGGTGAGCTCACTATGGTCTTAATTGGGACCTGCCTGTAAACGGGGTAGATGGCCAAGTGGATCCTACCGCTGTGCACAACATCTGATACTCAAGGTGAGGTTAAGTGAAGAGGATGCTCTAAACCATTGATGTCGAACCTATGACACGCATGTCAGCACTGACACGCCTAGCCATTTCTGATGACACGCGGCCCCTGAGGTGGCCGCATGCCAAGGATGAAACATTTGCTGTTCCTGAGGATGAAACATTTGCGAAATAATGTTTTTTCCTGAGAGTGACACACTACCCGAGTTATGCTCAGTTTTTTGGCGACGTTTGACACACCAAACTCAAAAGGTTTCCCATCACTGCTCTAAACACTTGTGTTAATTACCTTGTTTGTAGGGGGAGGGTGGTGGCATCACTGGTACTGATGTAATGTCTGCCCACAGTACCACACATGCCGCCCCCCACACCCTACAAAAGCCCAGCACACACCACGTGATGCTCACATGTCTAGGTAAGTGATGCATTGTGCTCATACTTGTTGTGGCCATGATTCTCTTGCAGGGATTCAGGTAAGAAATGAAGGATTCAGTGCCAATCTGTTTAAGTAGGCATTTACAATTTTCTATTTTAGAGAAGGTTTACGTTTCCAATGTGCCTGTTCCAGGATTGCAGGCACAAGGCTACTTATCCTGGCTTGCCAACCCGCTGTACTGATCATAGGCTTTTCACAGGTGTCCAATCTTGGAGTACATGTCTGTGACTGTGGTGTCAACTGTGGATGACTTGAGGTTTCCAGGTAGAGTTGATGTGTCTCATAGTGGACCAGGTTGCTTCAGGGTGTCCTGCTGGGGAAAGGATTGTCATTTCCAGACATTTCATGACTTTTAGGTTCCTGTGTGGAAATGACAATGACTGTAACATTGCCTAGGAACCAAGGAGGTGGCTGTTATGCAGATAAGTGGTGATGTGGACTTCAAACACAGCATGAGCCATCTGATATGCAGATCGCTAGGTGAGCACGGATGTTTTTCACCACAAAATCAAGGTGACCATCTCCTCTTTGCATGTATTCAGGTAGTAAATCAGATTCCTTGCCAATCTAGCGACCTCCAGGTATTTCATGTGATATTTTAGAGCACAGTTTTCTTTAACCCTGAGAGGAATGAACTATTGCTGTATCCAAGTCCTTTTCATAGTAGGACAAACCAAATACCAACCATGGAAGTGTTGTAGGTTTCCCGTGGTGAAATGTTGTCATATCTGACCTGGTCCGGACCTAGGAGTTCTACAAAGTGTTCTGGCAGAGTTGATGGTGTCTTACAGAAGGAAATGTCACAACTAATCTTGGGTGTCCCACTACAAAGTTCTGTGCTTTCACAATCATTATAACCGTGACGTGTTTACCGGGAGGCAGGTAAAAAATTCTAGGGACCACAGAGATACTAGCAAGCACGTTGAATCGTTAGTTTGGTATATTATAGAACATATAGTTTTGAACTATATGATTGGTAAGCGATTGGAAGATATCAGTGTAATTACCACGGGTCTCCCAAGTGACATTTATCACTGGATTTATCATTCTCTGAGGGACCAGACATCATATGAAGGTGTCTCTGGCAATGGCATAGATTTGAGAGGACTGCGAAATGTTAGGTATAGTTGGGGTGTGGAGTGGTGGCCCACAATGAGGCTATTTGAGTTTTCATTTCCAGAAGGTTTGACAGTGGACATGTATGGCACCCAGTGTTTTCATGGTTGTAGTCCAGATACCATGGTGAACTTATTTATGACCATTTCCTGGATAGTGCATGAACGCGGTAAGTGATTACAAGTGCCTTAGGCATCCGACACACCCTCTTACATTCAGATATCTAGGTGAGGGTGTATGATAGCCCTAATACCGTGTTATTGCTTTGCAGCTAACCCATGAAGTCCTTCTCAGTACTCAGTTATGAGATTCTGTGATATTCACTCATGAGAGAATGATGGGTGTAAATAACGATGTTTTCTGGAATCCATATTGAGTGTGTTCTTGGCCATTAGGCAGTTCGGGATCCATTTGACCCAAGAAACACTAGTGAGCATGCACAGATTTTGCCTTTTATGCCCCCACACTGATCGATTGATAGGTAGACATCCAGGTAATTCCTCCCACAGTCTGTCTCCACATTAGTGACCATGGAATAATGGCAGGTGACTCTTCTAGAGAAGAAGGTGTCATGGACCTCTTTATGTTTCCTGATAATGGTCATGAGTCTCCAACCAAAGCCATTGACCAAAGCTTTGTGCTGTTCTCTTAGTAGACTAAGACTTGTACGACACTCATTTTCCATACTGTCTCTTTCAGGTCACAGTGAGCCCATCCAGGGGAAGCCTATCCACAGTAGGTGTGCAGGCATCCAGTAGGTATCGGGGTCAGGGATGAAGTGGGCCTAAACCACAGCACACACCAGCCGATCTTCATGTTCCTAAGGAAGAAATGACTTTGTGCCTAACATTTTCTGGTTCCATCAGTTTGGTGCAGGTGGTCAGGAAATAACCTTATGTTTTTACCTTTTCTCTTTCAGACATGTCATGTATACTGCTGAGTGTCTTGGGAGGGTGATACCTGGTGAGTTCCCTGGCCTTCCCAAACCCATTAGTAACCACAGGATTTTTTGAGGGATACCCTTGAGAGATGATAGTGTCTGTTTAGGAATTTTTTGACTGGATTTAATAGAGTTATCAAGCCTGAGTTGGCGTCTTTCATCGTAATCGACGGAAAAGCATTCTTGCCAAGTGTGGTAGTAAAACAGGATATTATGGTAAACACGTTTGTCACATGTGCTTCTTCAGATTCTTATGAGGAGAACTCGGTGAGCTAACTATGGTCGTTATGGGAATCTGCCTCTAAACCAGGTAGGTCGTCAAGTGAACATCTTCTGATACTCAAGGTGAGGTTAAGTGATGAGGATGCTCTTAACACTTGTGTTAATTACCTTGTTTGCAGGGGGAGGTGAGCGGCATCACTGGTACTGAGGTAATGGCTGCTCACAGTACCAGACATGCCGCCCTCCTCCCCCTACAAAAATCCCAGCACAGACCACGTGATGCTCACATGTCTAGGTAAGTGATGCTGTGTGCTAGCACTCATTGTCGCCATGATTCTCTTGCAGGGATTCAGTAAGAAATGATGGATTCCTTGCCAATCGTTTTAAGTAGGAGTTTACATTTTTCTATTTTAGAGAAAGTTCACGTTTCCTACTGTGCCTGTTCAAGGATTATAGGCACACTGGTACTTATCCTGGCTGCCACCGGCAGTACTGATCTTGGGCTTTTCATCTGTGTCAAATCCGAGCGATATGTTTGTAACAGTGGTGTCCACACTGGATGGCTGCTGGTATTTACGTAGAGTTGATGTGTCTCATTGTGGATGGGGTTTGCTTACGGGTGTGCTCGTGGGGAAAGGGTTGTCCTTCGCAAACATTCATGACTTTCAGGTTCCTGTGCGGAAATAAGGATGATGGTAACCTTGCCCCGAAATGAAGGATGTGGCAGTTAGGCAAGATAAGTGGTGATGCGCCCTTCAACAAAAGCATTAGCCCTCTGATCTGCAGATCGCTAGGTAAGTGCTGATGTTGTTCCCAAGAAATTTGATGTGACACTCTGTTTTTTGCAGGTATTCAGGTAGGAGATGATAGTCCACAGCAATCTAGGTAGCTGCAGGTTGTTAATGTCATATTTTAGAGACTATTTTTCTTTAACAGTCAGAGGGATGAGGTATTGCTGTATCCAAGTCCTTTTTGTAGTAGGCCAAGCCACAGCACCAACCATGGAAGTGCTGTAGGTGTCCCGTGGTGAAATGTCATATCTGACCTTGTCCGGACCTCGGAGTTCTGCATAGTATTTGGGCATACTTGTTGGTGTCTTACAAAAGGAAATGTCGCAGCTAATCTTGGGTGTCCAGCTACAAAGTTCTGTGCTTTCACAACCATTATTACTGTGACGGGTTTACTGGGAGTCAGGTAAGAAATTCTAGCGACCATACAGGTACCAGAAAGCACATTGAATCCTCAGTTTGGTATGTTAGAGAACACCTAATTTTGAACTATAAGATTGGTGAGCGATGGGAAGATATCAGTGTAACTACCACGGGACTCGCAAGTCACATTAATCACTGGATTTTTCATTCCCAGAGGGGCCAGTCATCATATGTAGGTGTCTCCAGCAATGGCATAGATTTGAGAGCACTGCGAGATGCTAGGTATAGTTGTGGTGTGCAGTGGTGACCCACAACAAGGCTATTTGCATTTTTATTTTTTGAAGGTTTGACAGTGGACACAAATGGCATCCTGTGTTTTCCTGGTTGCAGTCTAGATACCATGGTGAAATTCATCATGATCATTGCCCAGACAGTGCATGAACCTGATAAGTGATGGCCTGTGCCTTAGGTATCCGACAGACCCTCTGACATTCAGATATTTAGGTGAGCGTGTATTGTATCCCTAACACCGTGTTATTGTTTTGCAGGTGACCAGTGAAGTCCTTCTCAGTACTCAGCAATGAGATTCTGTGACCTACAATCATGAGAGAATGATGGATGTGCATAATGATGTTTTCTGGACTCCATATTGAGTGTCTTCTTGGCCTGTAGGCAGATCAGAATCCATTTGACTCAGGAAACCCTTGTGAGCATGCCTAGACATTGCCTTTGATGCCCCCATACTGATACATTGATAAGTAGACTTTCAGGTAATTTCTCCCATGGTTTGTCTCCACATTAATGACTGTAGAATGGTTGCAGGTGTCTCTTCATGAAAAAAAGGTTTCATTGACCTCTTCAAGTGTTCAGTTCATGGTCATAAGTCTCCAACCAAAGCCATTGACCAAGGCAATATGCAGTTGTCACGGGTACGCCACCCATTATCCACAGTGTGTCTTTCAGGTCACCGTGACCCATCCCCGGAAAGCCTATCCACATTAGGAGTGCAGGTCTCCAGTAGGAATGAGGGTGAGTGACGAAGTGGAACTAAACCACAGCACAGACCAGCCGATCTTCATGTTCCTAAGGCAGCGATAACTGTGTTGCTAACATTTCCTGGTTCCATCGCTTTGGTGCAGGTGGTCAGGAAATAACCTTCTGTGTTTACCTTTTCTCTGTCAGACATAAGTCATGTATACTGCTGAGTGTCTTGGGAAGGTGATACCTGGTGAGTTCCCTGGCCTTCGCAAACCCGTTAGTAACCACAGGATTTTTTGAGGGATACCCTTGAGAGATGATAGTGTCTGTTGAGGAAGTTTTTGACCGGATTTAGTAGAGTTATCGAGCGTGAGTTAGCGTCTTTCATCGTAATGGACAGGAAAAGCATTGTTTCCAAGTGTGGTGGTAAAACAGGCTATTATGGTAAACACGTTTGTTACATGTGCTTCTTCAGATTCTTGTGAGGAGAACTCGGTGAGCTAACTATGGTCGTTATGGTAACCTGCCTCTAAAGCTGTTAGGTCATCAAGTGAACATCTTCTGATACTCAAGGTGAGTTTAAATGATGAGGGTGCTCTTAACACTTGTGTTAATTACCTTGTTTGTAGGGGGA
Organism: Eptesicus fuscus; assembly: GCF_027574615.1. Classification (NCBI taxonomy): domain Eukaryota; kingdom Metazoa; phylum Chordata; class Mammalia; order Chiroptera; family Vespertilionidae; genus Eptesicus; species Eptesicus fuscus. Next base: position 5,473,297 of record NC_072473.1, read on the forward strand.
GGTGAGCGGCATCACTGGTACTGAGGTAATGGCTGCTCACAGTACCAGACATGCCGCCCTCCTCCCCCTACAAATATCCCAGCACAGACCACGTGATGCTCACATGTCTAGGTAAGTGATGCTTTGTGCTAGCGCTCATTGTCGCCATGATTCCCTTTTAGGGATTCAGCAAGAAATGATGGATTCCTTGCCAATCGTTTTAAATAGGAGTTTATAATTTTCTATTTTACAGAAGGTTTACTTTCTTACTGTGCCTGTTCCAGGATTATAGGCACACTGGTACTATCCTGGCAGCCACCTGCAGTACTGATCTTAGGCTTTTCACAGGTTTCGAATACCGAGTGACATGTTTGTAACAGTGGTGTCCTCTCTGGATGGCTGCTGGTATCGAGGTAGAGTTGATGTGTCTCATTGTGGATGGGGTTTGCTTACGGGTGTGCTGATGGGAAAAGTGTTGTCAGGTTCCTGTGCGCAAATCAGGATGACTGTAACCTTGCCCTGAAATGAAGGATGTGGCTGTTATGCAGATAAGTGGTGATGCAGGCTTCAGCCACAGCATGAGCCCTCTGATCTGGAGATAGCTAGGTGAGCTCTGAAGTTTTCCCAACAAAAGTGATGTGACACTCTTTTTTTTTTTTTTTTTGCAGGTATTCAGGTAGGAGATGATAGTCCTCAGCAATCGAGGTAGTTCCAGGTTGTTAATGTCATATTTTAGAGACTATTTTTCTTTAACCATGAGAGGGATGAGGTATTGCTGTATCCAAGTCCTTTTCATAGTAGGCCAAACCACAGCACTAACATGGAAGTGCTGTAGGTGTCCCGCGGTGAAATGTCATATCTGAACTTGTCCAGACATCGGATTTCTGCAAAGTATTCAGGCATACTTGTTGGTGTCTTACAAAAGTAAATGTCGCAGCTAACCCTGGATGTCCCGGTACAAAGTTCTGTGCTTTCACAATCATTATTACTATGACGTGTTTACTGGGAGTCAGGTAAGAAATTCTGGGGACCATATAGGCACGAATAAGCACATTGAATCCTTAGTTTGGTATATTACAGAGCACTTAGTTTTGAACTATATGACTGGTAAGTGATTGTAAGATATCGTAACTACCACGGGTTTCCCAAGTGACATTAATCACTGGATTTTTTATTCTCTGTGGGACCAGACATCATATGAAGGTGTCTCTGGCAATGGCATATATTTGAGAGGACTGCGAGATGCTAGATATAGTTGGGGTGTGCAATGGTGGCCCACAATGAGGCTATTTGAGTTTTATTTTATACAAGGTTTGATAGTAGACATATATGGCATCGTGTGTTTTCATGGTTGCAGTCCAGTTACCATGGTGAACTTCTTCATGACCATTTCCTGGACAGTGCATGAACACGGTAAGTGATTACAGGTGCCTGAGGCATCCGATACATCTTCTCACATTTAGATATCTAGGTGAGGGTGTATGGTATCCCTAACACCATGTTATTGCTTTGCAGCTAACCCATGAAGTCCTTCTCAGTACTCAGCTATGAGATTCTGGGACATACACTCATGAGAGAATGATGGATGTGCATAATGATGTTTTCTGGACTCCATATTGAGTGTATTCTTGGCCTGTAGGCAGTTCGGAATCCATTTGACCAAAGAAACCCTAGTGAGCATGCCCAGAGATTGCCGTTTATACCCCACACTGATAGATTGATAAGTACATGTCCAGGTAATTCCTCCCATAGTCTATCTCCACATTAGTGACCATGGAATGATGGCAGGTGACTCTTCTTGAGAAGAAGGTGTCATGGACCTCTTCAAATGTCCTGGTAATCGTCATGAGTCTCCTACCAAAGCCATTGACGAAAGCTATGTGTAGTTCTCTTAGTAGACTAAGACTTGTACGACACCGATTTTCCATACTGTCTCTTTCAGGTCACAGCGAGCCCATCTCCGGGAAGGTATCCACGGTAGGTTTGCAGGCATCCAGTAGTTATTTGGGTCAGGGATGAAGTGGGCCTAAACCACAGAACTGACCAGCTGATCTTCATGTTCCTAAGGCAGCAATGACTGCGTACCTTACAATTCCTGGTTCCATCGCTTTGGTACAGGTGGTCAGGAAATAACCTTCTGTTTTTACCTTTTCTCTTTCAGACATAAGTCATGTGTACTACTGATATCTGGTGAATTCCCTGGCATTCCCAAACTAGTTAGTAAGCACAAGATTTTTTGGGAGATACACTTGAGAGATGATAGTGTCTGTTGAAGAAGTTTTTGACAAGATTTAATAGACTTATCAATCATGAGTTGGTGCCTTTTATCATAATGGACGGGAAAAGCATTGTTGGCAAGTGTGGTGGTAAAACAAGTTGTTATGGTAAACACTTTTGTCACATGTGCTTCTTCAGATTCTTGTGAGTAGAACTCGTTGAGCTAACTATGGTCATTATGGGAACCTGCCTCTAAAGCTGGTAGGTGGTCAAGTGGTTCCTACAACTCTGCACATCATCTGATACTCAAGGTGAGGTTATGTGAAGATGATTCTCTTAACACTTGTGTTAATTACCTTGTTTGTAGGGGGAGGTTGGCGACATCACTGGTACTGAGGTAATGGCTGTCCACAGTACCAGACATGCCGCCCTCCTCCCCCTACATAAATCTCAGCACAGACCACGTGATGCTCACATGTCTAAGTAAGTAATGCTATGTGCTAGCGCTCATTGTAGCCATGATTACCTTTTAGGGATTCAGTAAGAAATGATGGATTCTTTGCCAATTATTTTAATTAGGAGTTTACAATTTTCTATTTTACGGAAGGTTTACTTTCCTACTGTGCCAGGATTATAGGCACACTGGTACTTATCCTGGCAGCCACCTGAAGTACTGATCTTAGGCATTCACAGGTGTCCAATCCCGAGTGACATGTTTGTAATAGTGGTGGCCACAATGGATGACTGCTGGTATCCAGGTAGAGTTAATGTGTCTCATACTGGATGGGGTTTGCTTATGGGTGTGCTGGTGGGGAAAGTGTTGTCCTTTACAAACATTCATGACTTTCAGGTTCCTGTGCGGGAATGAGGATGACGGTAACCTTGCCCTGAAATGAAGGATGTGGCTGTTAGGCAGATAAGTGGTGATGATGGCTTCAATCACTGCCTGAGTCCTCTAATCTGCAGATCGCTAGGTGAGCTCTGATGTTTTCCCAACAAAATTGATGTGACACTCTTTTTTTGCAGGTATTCAGGTAGGAGATCATAGTCCTCAGCAATCGAGGTAGCTCCAGGTTGTTAATGTCATAGTTTAGAGACTATTTTTCTTTAACAGTCAGAGGGATGAGGTATTGCTGTATCCAAGTCCTTTTTGTAGTAGGCCAAGCCACAGCACCAACCATGGAAGTGCTGTAGGTGTCCCGTGGTGAAATGTCATATCTGACCTTGTCCAGACCTCGGAGTTCTGCAAAGTATTCGGGCATACTTGTTGGTGTCTTACAAAAGGAAATGTCGCAGCTAATCTTGGGTGTCCTGCTACAAAGTTCTGTGCTTTCACAACCATTATTACTGTGACGGGTTTACTGGGAGTCAGGTAAGAAATTCTGGGGACCATATAATCACTAGTAAGTACATTGAATCCTCAGTTTGGTATTTTAGAGAACACCTAATTTTGAACTGTATGATTGTTGAGCTATTGGAAGATATCAGTGTAACTACTGCAGGTCTCCCAAGTCACATTAATCACTGGATTTTTCATTCTGTGAGGGGCCAGTCATCATATGAAGGTGTCTCTAGCAATGGCATAGATTTGAGAGGACTGCAAGGTGCTAGGTATAGTTGTGTTGTGCAGTGGTGGCCCACAGCAAGTCTATTTGCATTTTCATTTCTAGAAGATTTGACAGTGGACACATATGGTATCCTATGTTTTGCTGGTTGCAGTCTAGATACCATGGTGAAATTCATCATGATAATTGCCCGGATAGTGCATGAACCTGATAAGTGATGACCTGTGCCTTAGGCATGCGACAGACCCTGTGACATTCAGATGTCTAGGTGAGGGTGTATGGTATCCCTAACACCGTGTTATTGTTTTGCATGTGACCCGTGAATTCCTTCTCAGTACTCAGCAATGAGATTCTGTGACATACAATCATGAGAAAATAATGGATGTGCATAATGATATTTTCTGGACTCCATATTTAGTGTCCTTTTAACCTGTAGGCAGTTCGGAATCCATTTGACCCAAGAAACGCTAGTGAGCATGCCCAGAGATTGCCTTTTATGCCCCCATAATGATACATTGATAGGTAGACTTCCAGGTAATTTCTTCCAAGGTCCATCTCCACATTAATGACATTGTGGAATGTGTTTAGTTAATGGTCAGGAGTCTCCAACCACAGGTACTGACCAAGGCAATATGCAGTTGTCATGTGTATGCCACCCATTATGCAGAGTGTGTCTTTCAGGTCACCGTGAGTCCATCCCCAGGAAGCCTATCCACCTTAGGTGTGCAGGCCTCCAGTAGGAATGAGGATCACTGATGAAGTGGGACTAAACCACGGCACAGACAAGCCAATCTTCATGTTCCTAAGGCAGCGATAACTGTGTAAGTAACAATTCCTGGTTCAATCACTTTGTCGCAGGTGGTCAGGTAATAAACTTCTGTTTTTACCTTTTCTCTTTCAGACATAAGTCATGTGTAATTTTGAGTGTCCTGGGTGGATGATGTCCGGTGAGTACCGTGGTATTCCCAAACTAGTTATTAACCAAAGCATATTTTGAGGGATACCCTTGAGAGATGATGGTGTCTGCTGAGGAAGATTTTGACCAGATTTAATAGAGTTATCTAGGTTGAGTTGTGTATTTCATCCTAATGGACGTGAAAAGCATTGTTGGCAGGTGTGTTGCTAAAACAAGTTGTGACCCTAACCAATTTTCTCACATGTGATTCTTCAGGTTCTTGTGAGGAGAACTCGGTGAGCTAACTATGGTCTTAATTGGAACCTGCCTGTAAACGGGGCAGGTGGCCAAGTGGATCCTACCGCTGTGCACAACATCTGATACTCAAGGTGAGGTTACGTGAAGAGGATGCTCTTAACACTTGTGTTAATTACCTTGTTTGTAGGGGGAGGTTGGCTGCAACACTGGTACTGATGTAATGGCTGCTCACAGTACCAGAAATGCCGTCCCCGTCCCCCTACAAAAGCCCAGCACACCACGTGATGCTCACATGTGTAGGTAAGTGATGCAGTGTGCTCACACTCGTTGTGGCCATGATTCTCTTGCAGGGATTCAGGTAAGAAATGAAGGATTCCTTGCTATTCTTATTAAGTAGGCATTTACAAATTTCTATTTTAGAGAAGGTATATGTTTCCAATATGCCTGTTCCAGGATTGCAGGCACATTGCTACTTATCCTGTCTTTCCAACCCGCTGTACTGATCCAAGGATTTTCACAGGTGGCCAAGCCCAGAGTACGTGTTTGGGACTGTGGTGTCTTGTGTGGATGACTGAAGGTCTCCAGGTAGAGTTGATGTGTCTCATAGTGGACCAGGTTGCTTCAGGGTGTCCTGCTGGGGAACGGTTTGTCGTTTACAGACATTTCATGACTTTTAGGTTCCTGTGCGGAAATCACAATGACTGTATCATTGCCCAGGAAGCAAGGACGTGGCTGTTATGCAGGTAAGTGGTGACGTGGGATTCAACCACACCATGAGCCATCTGATCTGCAGATCACTAGGTGAGCACTGATGTTTTTCCCCACAAAATTGAGGTGACCGTCTCTTCTGTGCATGGATTCAGGTTGGAAATCAGATTCCTTGCCAATCTAGCGACCTCCAGGTTATTCATGTGATATTTTAGAGCACAGTTTTCTGTGCTCTAAAACAAATTACCAACAATGGAAGTGCTGTAGGTGTCCCGTGGTGAAATGTTGTCATATCTGACCTGGTCCGGACCTTGGAGTTCTGCAAGTGTTCTGGCAGAGTTGATGGTGTCTTACAGAAGGAAATGTCACAACTAATCTTGAGTGTCCCATTACAAATTCTGTGCTTTCACAATCATTATAACCGTGACGTATTTACCAGGAGGCAGGTAAAAAATTCTAGGGACCACAGAGGTACTAGCAAGCACATTGAATCTTTAGTTTGGTATATTATAGAACATTTCGTTTTGAACTATATGATTGTTAAGCGATTGGAAGATGTCAGTGTAACTACCACGGGTCTCCCAATTGACATTTATCACTGGATTTTTCATTCTCTGAGGGACCAGACATCATATGAAGGTATCTCTGGCAATGGCATAGATTTGAGAGGACTGCGACATGCTAGGTACAGTTGGGGTATGCAGTGGTGGCCCACAATGAGGCTATTTGAGTTTTCATTTCTAGAAGGTTTGAAGTGGGAATGTATGGCATCCAGTGTTTTCATGGTTGCAGTCCAGATACCATGGTGAAATTCTGCATGACCATTTCCTGGATAGTGCATGAACAAGGTAAGTGATTACCAGTGCCTTAGGCATCCGAAAGACCTTCTGATTTTCAGATATATAGGTGAGGGTGTATGGTATCCCTATCACCGTGTTATTGCTTTGCAGTTAACCCGTGAAGTCCTTCTTAGTACTCAGCTATGAGATTCTGTGACATACACTCATTAGAGAATTATGGATGTGCATAATGATGTTTTCTGGACTCCATATGGAGTGTCTTCTTGGCCTGTATGCAGATCGGAATCCATTTGCCCAAAGAAACCCTCTTGAGCATGCCCAGAGATTGCCTTTTATGCCTCCATTCTGATAGATTGATAGGTAGACTTCCAGGTAATTCCTCCCCCAGTCTGTCTCCACATTAGTGACCATGGAATGATGGCAGGTGATTCTTCATGAGAAGACGGTGTCATGGACCTCTTCAAGTGTCCTGGGAATGGTCATGAGTCTCCAACCAAAGCCATTGACCAAAGCTATGTGCAGTTCTCTTAGTAGACTAAGACTTGTATGACACCGATTTTCCATAGTGTCTCTTTCATGTCACAGCCAATTCAGGGGAAGCCTATCCACAGTAGGTGTTCAGGCATCCAGTAGGTATGGGGTTCAGGGATGAAGTGGGCCTAAATCACACGACACAACAGCCGATCTTCCTGTTCCTAAGGAAGCGGTGACTGTGTAAATAACACTTCCTGGTTCCATCGCTTTGGTGCAGGTGGTCAGGTAATAACCTTCTGTTTTTACCTTTTCTCTTTCAGACATAAGTCATGTGTACTGCTGAGTGTCTTGGGAGGGTGACACTTGGTGAGTTCCCTGGCCTTCCCAAACCAGTTAGTAACCACAGTATTTTTTGAGGGATAACCTTGAGAGAAGATAGTGTCTGGTGGGGAAGATGTTGACCGGATTTAATAGAGTTATCAAGCATTTGTTGGCATCTTTCATCATAATGGACGTGAAAACATTGTTGGCCATTGTGGTGGTAAAACAAGTTGTTATGGTAAACACTTTTGTCACATGTGCTTCTTCAGATTCTTGTAAGTAGAACTCGGTGAGCTAACTATTGTTGTTATGGGAACCTGCCTCTAAAGCTGGTAGGTCGTCAAGTGAACATCTTTTGATATTCAACTTGAGTTTAAGTGAAGACGGTGCTCTTAACACTTGTATTAATTACCTTGTTGTAGAGGGAGGTTGGCGACATCACTGGTACTGAGGTAATGGCTGCCAACAGTACCAGACATGCTGCCCTCCTCCCCCTACAAAAATCCCAGCACAGAACACGTGATGCTCACATGTCTAAGTACGTGATGCTGTGTGATAACGCTCATTGTCACCATGATTCCCTTTTAGGGATTCAGTAAGAAATGATGGATTCCTTGCCAATCGTTTTAAGTAGGAGTTGACAATTTTCTATTTTAGAGAAGGGTTACATTTCCTACTGTGTCTTTTCCAGGATTATAGGTACAATGGATCTTATCCTGGCTGCCACCCGCAGTACTGACCTTATGCTTTTGCACAGGTGTGCAATCCCGAGTGACATGTTTGTAACAGTGGTGGCCACTCTGGATGGCTGCTGATATCCAGGTAGAGTTGATGTGTCTCATTGTTTATTGGGTTTTCTTATGGTTTTGCTGGTGGGCAAAGTGTTGTCCTTTACAAACATTCATGACTTTCAGGTTCCCGTGCGGAAATCAGGATGACTGTAACCTTGCCCCGAAATGAAGGACGTGGCTGTCAGGCAGATAAGTGGTGATGCGGCCTTCAACCACAAGATGAGCCATCTGATCTACAGATCACTAGGTGAGCTCTGATGTTTTTCCCAACAAAATTGAGGTGACACTCTTTTTTTATCAGGTATTCAGGTAGGAGATGATAGTCCTCAGCAATTGAGGTAGCTCCAGGTTGTTAATGTCTTATTTTAGAGAACATTTTTCTTTAACCCTGAGAGGGATGAGGTATTGCTGTATCCAAGTCTTCTCGTAGTAGGCCAAACCAAAGTACCAACCACGGATGTGTTGTAGGTGTCCCGTGGTGTAATGTTGTCATATCTGACCTAAGCCAGACCTTGAAGTTCTGCAAAGTGTTGGCAGAGTTGACGGTATCTTAAAGAAGGAAGTGTCGCAGGTAATCTTGGGTGTCCTGCTACAAAGTTCTGTGCTTTCAAAACCATTATAACCGTGATGTGTTTACCGGGAGGTAGGTAAAAAATTCTAGGGACCATAGAGGTACTAGCAAGCACGTTGAATCTTTAGTTTGGTATATTATAGAACATTTAGTTTTGAAGTATATGACTGGTAAGTGATTGGAAGATATCAGTGTAACTACCACGGGTCTCCCAAGTGACATTTATCATTAGATTTATCATTCTCTGAGAGACCTGACATCATATGAAGGTGTCTCTGGCAATGGCATAAATTTGAGAGGACTGCGAGATGCTAGGTATAGTTGGGGTGTGCAATGGTGGCCCACAGTTAGGCTATATGAGTTTTCATTTCTAGAAGGTTTGAAGTGGACATGTATGGCATCCAGTGTTTTCATGGTTGCAGTCCAAATACCATAGTGAACATCTTCATGACCATTTCCTGGACAGTGCATGAACAAGGTAAGTAATTACCAGTGCCTTAGGCATCCGACACATTCTCTGGCATTCAGATATCTAGGTGAGGGTGTATAGTATCCCTGTCACCGTGTTATTGCTTTGCAGCTAACCCATGAAGTCCTTCTCAGTATTCAGCTATGAGATTCTGTGACATACACTCATGAGAGAATGATGGGTGTGCATAATGATGTTTCTGGACTCCATATTGAGTGTCTTCTTGGCCTGTAGGCAGATCAGAATCCATTGGACCAAAGAAACCCTAGTGAGCATGCCCAGAGATTGCCTTTTATGCCTCCACTAGAGGCCCGGTGCAAGAAATTCGTGCACGGAGGGGGATTGTCCTTCAGCCCAGCCTGTACCCTCTCCAATCTGGGACCCCTCAAGGGATGTCTGACTGCCCATGTAGGCCCAATCCCTGGGATCGGTCCTAAACAGGCAGTCGGACATCCCTTTCACAATCCAGGACTGCTGGCTCCCAACTGCTTGCCTGCATGCCTTCCTGATTGCCCCTAACCAATTCTGCCTGCCTCTCACAATCCAGGACTGCTGGCTCCAAACTGCTTGCCTGCCTGCCTTCCTGATTGCCCGTAACCGCTTCTGCCTGCCAGCCTGATCACCCCCTAATCACTCTTCTGCCAGCCTGTTTGCCCCCAACTTCCCTCCTCTGCCGGCCTGGTCACCCCTAACTGCCCTCTCCTGCAGGGTTGATCACCTCCAGCTGCCCTCCCTTGCAGGCTTGGTCCCTCTCAACTGCCCTCCCTTGCAGGCCAGGTGCCTCCCAACTTCCCTCTCCTGCTGCTGTGGTGACGATCCTGTGTCCACATGGGGGCAGGATCTTTGACCACATGGGGGCAGCTATATTGTGTGTTGCAGTGATGATCAATCTGCATAGTACTCTTTTATTAGATAGGATAGAGGCCTGGTACAAGGGTGGGGGCCAGCTGGTTTGCCCTGAAGGGTGTCCCTGATCAGGGTGGGGTACCCTTGGGGCATGGGGCAGCCTGAGCGAGGGGCCTGTGGTGGTTTGCAGGCCAGCCACGCCCCCTGGCAACGAAAGCAGAGGCCCTGGTATCTGGAATTTATTTTCCTTCTACAATTGAAACTTTGTAGCCTGGAGCAGAGCTAAGCCTGGGGCTCCCTCTGAGGCCCGAAGCCATTTGTGTTGGGGTTATAATTGAAACTTTGTTGCCTTAAGCGGGTGGGCCCGGCCAGGGTGTGTGGAAAGCTTTGCTTCCCCTGTTGCCGGCGGCAACCCTGGCCTGCTCTCTCAAGCTCCATTCTGCCGCCATTTGTTTGAATTTGTTTACCTTCTATAATTGAAACTTTGTAGCTTGAGTGGAGGCTTAGGCCTGCAACGGCTGGCAGAAAGCTTGGCTTCCTCTGTTACCTAGGAAACCTTGCTCTCTGTGGCTATAGCCATCTTGGTTTGGGTTAATTTGCATGCTCGCTCTGATTGGATTGTGGGCGTGGCTTGTGGGTGTGTCGGAGGTATGGTCAATTTGCATATTTGTCTATTATTATATAGGATTCTAATAGATTGATAGGTAGACGTCAAGGTAAATCCTCCCACAGTCTGTCTCCACATTAGTGACCATGGAATGATGGCAGGTGACTCTTCATGAGAAGACGGTGTCATGGACCTCTTCAAGTTTCCTGGTAATGATCATGAGTCTCCAACCAAAGCCATTGACCAAAGCTCTGTGCAGTTCTCTTAGTAGACTAAGACTTGTACGACACCAATTTTCCATATTGTCCCTTTCAGGTCACAGTGAGCCCATCCAGGGGAAGCCTATCCACAGTAGGTGTGCAGGCATCCAGTAGGTTCGGGTTTCAGGGATTAAATGGGCCTAAACCACAGCACAGACCAGCCAATCTTCATGTTCTTAAGGCAGCAATGTCTGTCTACCTAACACTTGCTGGTTCCATAGCTTTGGTACAAGTGGTCAGGTAATAGCCTTCTGTTTTTACCTTTTCTCTTTCAGACATAAGTCATGTGTACTGCTGACTGTCTTGGGATGGTGATACCTGGTGAGTTCCCTGGCCTTCCAAACCAGTTAGTCATCACAGGATTTTTTGAGGGATACCCTTGAGAGATGATAGTGTATAGTGGGGAAGTTTTAACATGAGTTGGTGTCTTTCATCTTAATGGACAGGAAAAACATTGTTGGCAAGTGTGGTGATAAAACAAGTTGTTATTCTAAACACTTTTGTCACATATGCTTCTTCTTATTCTTGTGAGGAGAACTCAGTGAGCTAACTATGGTCGTTATGGGAACCTGCCTCTAAAACTGGTAGGTAGTCACGTGCACATCATCTGATACTCAAGGTGAGTTAAAGTGAAGAGGATGGTCTTAACACTTGTATTAATTACCTTGTTGTAGGGGGAGGTTGGCGACATCACTGCTACTGAGGTAATGGCTGTTCACAGTACCAGAAATGCCGCCCTCCTCCCCCTACAAAAGCCCAGCTGAGACCACATGATGCTCACATGTCTAGGTAAGTGATGCTGTGTGCTAGTGCTCATTGTCGCCATGATTCCCTTTTAGGGATTCAGTAAGAAATGATGGATTCCTTGCCAATCATTTTCAGTAGGAGTTTACAATTTTTTATTTTAGAGAAGGGTTACATTTTCTACAGTGTCTTTTCCAGGATTATAGGTACACTGGATCTTATCCTGACTGCCACCCGCAGTACTGACCTTATGCTTTTTCACAGGTGTCCAATCCCGAGTGACATGTTTGTAACAGTGGTGGCCACTCTGGATGGCTGCTGGTATCCAGGTAGAGTTGATGTGTCTCATTGTGGATCGGGTTTTTTTATGGGTTTGCTGGTGGGAAAAGTGTTGTCCTTTACAAACATTCATGACTTTCAGGTTCCTGTGCGGAAATCAGGATGATTGTAACCTTGCCCCGAAATGAAGGACATGGCTCTTAGGCAGATAAGTGGTGATGCGGCCTTCAACCACAGCTTGAGCCCTCTGATCTGCAGATCGCTAGGTGAGCTCTGATGTTTTTCCCAACAAAATTGAGGTGACACTCTTTTTTTATCAGGTATTCAGGTAGGAAATGATAGTCCTCAGCAATCGAGGTAGCTCCAGGTTGTTAATGTCTTATTTTAGAGAACATTTTTCTTTATCCCTGAGAGGGATGAGGTATTGCTGTATCCGAGTCTTTTCTTAGTAGGCCAAAGCAAAGTACCAACCATGGAAGTGTTGTAGGTGTCCCGTGGTGTAATGTTGTCATATCTGACCTAAGCCAGACCTTGAAGTTCTGCAAAGTGTTGGCAGAGTTGACGGTGTCTTACAGAAGAAAATGTCGCAGGTAATCTTGGGTGTCCTGCTACAAAGTTCTGTGCTTTCACAACCATTATCACCATGTTGTGTTTACCGGGAGGCAGGTAAAAAATTCTAGGGACCATAGAGGTACTAGCAAGCACAATGAATCTTAATTTGGTATATTATAGAACATTTAGTTTTGAAGTATATGATTGGTAAGCGATTGGAAGATATCAGTGTAACTACCACGGGTCTCCCAAGTGACATTTATCATTAGATTTATCATACTCTGAAAGACCTGACATCATATGAAGGTGTCTCTGGCAATGGCATAAATTTGAGAGGACTACGACATGCTAAGTATAGTTGGGTGTGCAATCATGGCCCACAATGAGGCTATATGAGTTTTTATTTCTAGAAGGTTTGAAGTGGACATGTATGACATGCAGTGTTTTCATGGTTGCAGTCCAGATACCATAGTGTAATTCTTCATGACCATTTCCTGGACAGTGCATGAACAAGGTAAGTAATTACCAGTGCCTTAGGCTTCCGACACATTCTCTGGCATTCAGATATCTAGGTGAGGGTGTATGGTATCCCTATCACCGTGTTATTGCTTTGCAGCTAACCCATGAAGTCCTTCTCAGTATTCAGCTATGAGATTCTGTGACATACACTCATGAGAGAATGATGGGTGTGCATAATGATGTTTCTGGACTCCATATTGAGTGTCTTCTTGGCCTGTAGGCAGATCAGAATCCATTTGACGAAAGAAACCCTAGTGAGCATGCCCAGAGATTGCCTTTTATGCCTCCATTCTGATCGATTGATAGGTAGACATCCAGGTAATTCCTCCCACAGTCTGTCTCCACATTAGTGACCATAGAATGATGGCAGGTGACTCTTCATGAGAAGACGGTGTCATGGACCTCTTCAAGTTTCCTGGTAATGGTCATGAGTCTTCAACCAAAGCTATTGACCAAAGCTATGTGCAGTTCTCTTAGTAGACTAAGACTTGTACGACACTCATTTTCCATACTGTCTTTTTCAGGTCACAGTGAGCCCATCCAGGGGAAGCCTATCCACAGTAAGTGTGCAGGCATCCAGTAGGTATGGGGGTCAGGGATTAAGTGGGCCTAAACCACAGCACAGACCAGCCGATCTTCATGTTCCTAAGGCAGCGATGTCTGTGTACCTAACACTTCCTGGTTCCATAGCTTTGGTACAAGTGGTCAGGTAATAGCCTTCTGTTTTTACCTTTTCTCTTTCAGACATAAGTCATGTGTACTGCGGACTGTCTTGGGATGGTGATACCTGGTGAGTTCCCTGGCCTTCCAAACCAGTTAATCACCACAGGATTTTTTGAGGGATACCCTTGAGAGATGATAGTGTATAGTGGGGAAGTTTTAGCATGAGTTGGTGTCTTTCATCTTAATGGACAGGAAAAGCATTGTTGGCAAGTGTGGTGGTAAAACAAGTTGTTATTCTAAACACTTTTGTCACATATGCTTCTTCTTATTCTTGTGAGGAGAACTCAGTGAGCTAACTATGGTCGTTATGGGAACCTGCCTCTAAAGCTGGTAGGTAGTCACGTGCACATCATCTGATACTCAAGGTGAGTTTAAGTGAAGAGGATTCTCTTAACAATTTCTTTAATTACCTTGTTGTAGTGGGAGGTTGGCGACATCACTGCTACTGAGGTAATGGCTGTCCACAGTACCAGACATGCCCAGCTGAGACCACATGATGCTCACATGTCTAGGTAAGTGATGCTGTGTGCTAGTGCTCATTGTCGCCATGATTCCCTTTTAGGAATTCAGTAAGAAATGATGGATTCCTTGCAAATCATTTTAAGTGGGAGTTTACAGTTTTCTGTTTTAGAGAACGTTTACATTTCCTACTGTGCCTGTTCCAGGATTATAGGCACACTGGATCTTATCCTGGCTGCCACTTGCAGTACTGATCTTAGACTTCTCACAGGTGTCCAATCCCGAGTGACATATATGTAACAGTGGTGTCCACTCTGGATGACTGCTGGTATCCAGGTAGAGTTGATGTGCCTCATACTGGATGGGGTTTTATTATGGGTGTGCTTGTGGGGAAAGGATTGTCCTTTACAAACATTCATCACTTTCAGGTTCCTGTGCAGAAATCAGGATGACGGTAACTTTGCCCCGAAATGAAGGACGTGGCTGTTAAGCAGATAAGTGGTGATGCGGCCTTCAACCACAACATGAGCCCTCTGATCTGCAGATCGCTAGGTAAGTGCTGCTGTTTTTCCCAACAAAATTGAGTTGACACTTTTTTTTTGCAGGTATTCAGGTAGGAGATGATAGTCCTCAGCAATCGAGGTAGCTGCAGGTTGTTAATGTCATATTTTAGAGACTATTTTTCTTTAACCCTGAGAGGGATGAGGTATTGCTGTATCCAAGTTCTTTACATAGTAGGCCAAGCCATAGCACCAACCATGGAAGTGTTTTAGGTGTCCCGTGGTGAAATGTCATATGTGACCTGGTCTGGACCTCGGAGTTCTGCAAAGTATTTGGGAATACTTGTTGGTGTCTTTCCAAAGGAAATGTCGCAGCTAATCTTTGGTGTCCCACTACAAATTCTGTGCTTTCACAATCATTATAACCGTGAGGTGTTTACTGGGAGTCAGGTAAGAAATTCTAGGGACCATACAGATACCAGCAAGCACATTGAATCCTCAGTTTGGTATGTTAGAGAACACATAATTTTGAACTGTACGATTGGTGAGCGATTGGAAGATATCAGTGTAACTACCGCGGGTCTCCCAAGTCACATTAATCACTGGCTTTTCATTTTCTGAGGGGACAGTCATCAAATGTAGGTGTCTCTTGTAATGGCATAGATTTGAGAGGACTGCGAGATGCTAGGTATAGTTCAGGTGTGCAGTGGTGTCCCCACAACAAGGCTGTTTTCATTCTCATTTCTAGAAGGTTTGACTGTGGCACTATGGCATCCTGTGTTTTCCTGGTTGCAGTTTAGATACCATGGAGAACTTCATCGGGATTATTGCCCCGACAGTGCATGAACCTGATAAGTGATGACCTGTGCCTTAGGCATCCGACAGACCCTGTGACATTCAGATATCTAGGTGAGGGTGTATGGTATCCATAACACCGCGTTATTGTTTTGCAGGTGACCCGTGAGTTACTTCTCAGTACTCTGCTATGAGATTATGTGACATTCAATCATAAGAGAATGATGGATGTGAATAATAATGTTTTCTGGACTTTATATTGAGGGTCTTCTTGGCCTTTAGGCAGTTCGGAATCCATTTGACCCAGGAATCCCTAGTGAGCATGCCCAGAGATTGCCTTTTATGCCCCCATACTGATACATTGATAGGTAGACTTCCAGGTAATTTCTCCCATGGTTTGTCTCCACATTAATGACTGTGGAATCTTTGCATGTGTCTCTTTATGTGAAGAAGGTGTCATTGACCTCTTCAAGTGTTCAGGTAATAGTCATGAGTCTCCAACCAAAGCCTTTGATCAGCCCTAACCAGCTTGGCTCAGTGGATAGTGTGTCGGCCAGCAGACTTACAGGCCCCAGGTTTGATTCCCATCATGGGCATGTACCTGATTTGGGGGCTCATCCACACTGGAAGGTTTTCAGGAGGCAGCTGATCAATGTTTCTCATCATTGATTCCAACTCTCTATCACACTCCCTTCCTCTCTGTAAAAATATCAATAAAACATATATATTTTTAAAAAGCCATTGATCAAGCTAATATGCAGTTCTCTCAGGAGGCTAAGAAGTGTACGCCACACATTTTCCACAGTGTGTCTATCAGGTCACAGTGAGCCCATCCCCAGGTAGCTATCCACGGTAGGTGTGCAGGCATCCAGAAGGTATGGGGGTCAGGGATGTAGTGGGCCTAAACCACAGCACAGACCAGCAGATCTTCATGTTCCTAAGGAAGCAATGACTTTGTACCTAACACTTCCTGGTTCCATCGCTTTGGTACAGGTGGTCAGATAATAACCTTCTGTTTTTACCTTTTCTCTTTCAGACATACGTCATGTGTACTGCTGATATCTGGTGAGTTCCCTGGCCTTCCCATACTAGATAGTAACCACAGGATATTTTGAGGGATGCGCTTGAGAAATCATAGTGTCTGTTGAGGAAGTTTTTGACCGGATTTAATAGAGTTATCAAGCATGAGTTGAAGAATTTCAATTTAACGGATAGGAAAAGCATCGTTGGCCAGTATGGTGGTAAAACAATTTGTTATGCTAAACACTTTTGTCACATGTGCTTCTTCAGATTCTTGTGAGGAGAACTCGGTGAGCTAACTATGGTCATTATGGGAACCTGCCTCTAAAGCTGGTAGGTTGTCAAGTGCACATCACCTAATACTCAAGGTGAGGTTAAGTGAAGAGGATGCTCTTAACACTTGTGTTAATTACCTTGTTGTAGGGGGAGGTGAGCGGCATCACTGGTACTGAGGTAATGGCTGTCCACAGTACCAGACATGCCGCCCTCCTCCCCCTACAAAAATCCCAGCACAGACCACGTGATGCTCACATGTCTAGGTAAGTGATGCTGTGTGCTAGCGCTCATTGTCGCCATGATTCCCTTTTAGGGATTCAGTAAGAAATGATGGATTCCTTGCCAATCATATTAAGTGGGAGTTTACAGTTTTCTGTTTTAGAGAAGGTTTACATTTCCTACTGTGCCTGTTCCAGGATTATAGGCACACTGGATCTTATCCTGGATGGCACCTACAGTACTGATCATAGGCTTTTCACAGGTGTCCAATCCCGAGTGACATGTTTGTAACAGTGGTGGCCACTCTGGATGGCTGCTGGTATCGAGGTAGAGTTGATGTGTCTCATTGTGGATGGGGTTTTATTATGGGTGTTCTGGTGGGAAAAGTGTTGTCCTTTACAAACATTCATGACTTTCAGGTTCCTGTGCAGAAATCAGGATGACAGTAACATTGCCCTGAAATGAAGGACGTGGCTGTTACGCAGATAAGTGGTGATGCGGCCTTCAACCACAGCATGAGCCCTCTGATCTGCAGATCGCTAGGTGAGCTCTGATGTTTTCCCCAAAAAATTGAGGTGACACTCTTTTTTTTTGCAGGTATTCAGGTAGGAGATGATAGTCCTCAGCAATCGAGGTAGCTCCAGGTTGTTAATGTCATATTTTAGAGAACATTTTTCTTTAAACCTGAGAGGAATGAGGTATTGCTGTATCCACATCCATTTCATAGTAGGCCAAACCAAAGTACCAACCATGGAAGTGTTGTAGGTGTCCCGTGGTGTAATGTTCTCATATCTGACCTGGTCCGGACCTTGGAGTTCTGCAAAATGTTGGCAAAGTTGAAGGTGTCTTACAGAAGAAAATGTCGCAGCTAATCTTGCGTGTCCTACTACAAATTTCTGTGCTTTTACAAACATTATAACCGTGATGTGTTTACCAGGAGGCAGGTAAAAAATTCTAGGGACCACAGAGGTACTAGCAACCAAATTGAATCTTTAGTTTGGTATGTTATAGAACATTTAGTTTTGAACAATATGATTGGTAAGCGATTGGAAGACATCAGTGTAAGTACCACGGGTCTCCCAAGTGACATTTATCATTGGATTTATCATTCTCTGAGGGAGCAGACATCATATGAATGTGTCTCTGGCAATGGCATATATTTGAGAGGACTGCAAGATCCTAGGTATAGTTGGGGTGTACAGTGGTGACGAACAATGAGGCTATATGAGTTTTCATTTCTAGAAGGTTTGAAGTGGACATGTATGGAATCCAGTGTTTTCATGTCTGCACTCCAGATAATATGGTGAACTTCTTCAGGATCATTTCCTGGACAGTGCATGAACGAGGTAAGTGATTACCAGTGCCTTAGGCATCCGACAGAGCTATTGACATTCAGATATCTAGGTAAGTGTGTATGTTATCTCTAACACCGTGTTATTGCTTTGCAGCTAACCTGTGAAGTTTTTCTCACTACTCAGCTATGAGATTCTGAGACATACACTCATGAGAGAATGATGGATGTGCATAATGATGTTTTCTGGACTCCATATTGAGTGTCTTATGGCTTTTACGCAGATCAGAATCCATTTGACCAAAGAAACCCTAGTGAGCATGCCCAGAGATTGCCTTTTATGCCTCCATTCTGATAGATTGATAGTTAGACTTCCAGGTAATTCCTCCCACAGTCTGTCTCCACATTAGTGACCATGGAATGATGGCAGGTGACTCTTCATGAGAAGACGGAGTCATGGACCTCTTCAAGTTTCCTGGTAATGGTCATGAGTCTCAAACCAAAGCTGTTGACCAAGGCAATGTGCATTTCTCTTAGTAGACTAAGACTTGTATGACACCGATTTTCCATAGTGTCTCTTTCAGGTCATGGTGAGCCCATCCCCGGGAAGGTATACACGGAAGGTGTGCAAGCATCCAGTAGGTATGGGGGTCAGGGATGAAGTGGGCCTAAACCACAGCACAGACCAGCCGATCTTCATGTTCCTTAGGCAGCGATGACTGTGTACCTAACACTTCCTAGTTCCATCGCTTTGGTGCAGGTGGTCAGGTAATAGCCTTCTGTTTTTAACTTTTCTCTTTCAGACATAAGTCATGTGTACTGCTGAGTGTCTTGGGAGGGTGATACCTGGTGAGTTCCCTGGCCTTCCCAAACCAGTTAGTAACCACAGTATTTTTTGAGGGATGACATTGAGAGAAGATAGTGTCTGGTGGGGAAGTTTATGACCTGATTTAATAAAGTTATCAAGCGTGAGTTGGCATCTTTCATTGTAATGGACGTGAAAACATTGTGGGCCATTGTGGTGGTAAAACAAGTTGTTATGCTAAACACTTTTTTCACACGTGCTTCTTCAGATTCTTTTGAGTAGAACTCGGTGAGCTAACTATGGTCATTATGGGAACCTGGCTCTTACGCTGGTAGGTCGTGAAGTGAACATCTTTGGATATTCAACTTGAGTTTAATTGAAGAGGGTGCTCTTATCACTTGTGTTAATTACCTTGTTGTATGGGGAGGTTGGCGGCATCACTGGTACTGAGGTAATGGCTGTCCACAGTACCAGACATGCCGCCCTCCTCCCCCTACAAAAATCTCAGCACAGACCACGTGATGCTCACATGTCTAGGTAAGTGATGCTGTGTGCTAGCGCTCATTGTCGCCATGATTCCCTTTTAGGGATTCAGTAACAAATGATGGATTGCTTGCCAATTGTTTTAAGCGGGAGTTTACAGTTTTCTGTATTAGAGAAGGTTTACATTTCCTACTGTGCCTGTTCCAGGATTATAGGCACACTGGTACTTTTCCTGGCTGCCACCTACAGTACTGATCATAGGCTTTTCACAGGTGTCCAATCTCGAGTGGCATGTTTGTAACAGTGGTGGCCACTCTGGATGGCTGCGGGTATCCAGGTAGAGTTGATGTGTCTCATTGTGGATGGGGTTTTCTTATGGGTGTTCTGGTGGGAAAAGTGTTGTCCTTTACAAACATTCATGACGTTCAGGTTCCTGTGCGGAAATCAGAATTACGGTAACCTTGCCCCGAAATGAAGGACGTGGCTGTTACGCAGATAAGTGGTGATGTGGCCTTCAACCACAGCATGAGCCCTCTAATCTGCAGATCGCTAGGTGAGCTCTGATGTTTTCCCCAAAAAATTGAGGTGACACTCTTTTTTTTTGCAGGTATTCATGTAGCAGATGATAGTCCTCAGCAATCGAGGTAGCTGCAGGTTGTTAATGTCATATTTTAGAGACTATTTTTCTTTAACCCTGAGGGATGAGGTATTGCTGTATCCAAGTCCCTTTCATAGTAGGTCAAGCCACAACACTAACATGGAAGTGTTGTAGGTGTACCGTGGTGAAATGTCATATCTGACCTTCTCCGGACATTGGAGTTCTGCAGAGTATTCGGACATACTTGTTGGTGTCTTACAAAAGGAAATGTCGCAGCTAATCTTGGGTGTCCCGCTACAAAGTTCTGTGCTTTCACAATCATTATTACTGTGACGGGTTTACTGGGAGTCAGGTAAGAAATTCTAGGGACCATACAGGTACCAGCAAGCACATTGAATCCTTAGTTTGGTATGTTAGAGAACACCTAATTTTGAACTGTACGCTTGGTGACCGATTGGAAGACATCAGTGTAACTACCACGGGTCTCCCAAGTCAAATTAATCACTGGACTTTTCATTCTGTGAGGGGCCAGTCATCATATGAAGGTGTCTCTGGCAATGGCATAGATTTGAGAGGACTGCGACATGCCAGGTATAGTTGGGGTGTGCAGTGGTGGCCCTCAAAGAGGCTCTTTGAGTTTTCATTTCTAGAATGTTTGACAGTGGACACAAATGGCATCCTGTGTTTTCTGGGTTGCAGTCTAGATACCATGGTGAAATTCATCATGATCATTGCCCAGACAGTCCATGAACCTGATAAGTGATGACCTGTGCCTTAGGCATCTGACAGACCCTCTGATATTCAGATATCTAGGTGAGCGTCTATTGTATCCCTAACACCGTGTTATTGTTTTGCAGGTGACCAGTGAAGTCCTTCTCAGTACTAGGCAATGAGATTCTGTGACATACAATCATGAGAGAATGATGGATGTGCATAATCATGTTTTCTTGAGTCCATATTGAGTATCCTCTTGGCCTTTAGGCAGTTCGGAATCCATTTGACTCAAAAAACCTTTGTGAGCATTCCCAGAAATTGCCTTTTATGCCCCCATACTGATACATTGATAGGTAGACTTCCACGTAATTTCTCCCATGGTTTGTCTCCACATTAATGACTGCAGAATGTTTGCAGGTGTCTCTTCATGAAAAGAAGGTGTCATTGACCTCTTCAAGTGTTCAGTTAATGGTCATAAGTCTCCAACCAATGCCATTGACCAAGGCAATATCCAGTTGTCACGTGTACGCCACCCATTTTCCACAGTGTGTCTTTCAGATCACCGTGACCCATCCCCGGAAAGCCTATCCACATTAGGAGTGCAGGCCTCCAGTAGGAATGAGGGTTACGATGAAGTGGGACTAAACTACAGCACAGACCAGCCGATCTTCATGTTCCTAAGGCAGCGATAACTGTGTACCTAAAACTTCCTTGTTCCATCGCTTTGGTACAGGTGGTCAGATAATAACCATCTGTTTTTACCTTTTCTCTTTCAGACATAAGTCATGTGTAATGTTGAGTGTATGGGTGGATGATGTCTGGTGAGTTACATGGTATTCCCAAACTAGTTATTAACCAAAGCATATTTTGAGGGATACCCTGGAGAAATGATGGTGTCTTGACCAGATTTAATAGAGTTATCAAGTTTGAGTAGTGTGTTTCATCCTAATGGACGTGAAAAGCATTGTTGGCAGGTATGTTGCTAAAACAAGTTGTGATCCTAACCAACTTTGTCACATGTGATTCTTCAGATTCTTCTGCGGAGAACTCAGTGAGATCACTATGTTCTTAATTGGGACCTGCGTGTAAACGGGGTAGGTGGCCAAGTGGATCCTACCGCTGTGCACAACATCTGATACTCAAGGTGAGGTTAAGTGAAGAGGATGCTCTAAACACTTGTGTTAATTACCTTGTTTGTTGGGGGAGGTTGGCGGTATCACTGTTACTGATGTAATGGCTGCTCACAGTAACGGAAATGCTGCCCACCTCCCCCTCCAAAATCCCAGCACAGACCACGTGATGCTCACTTGTATAGGTAAGTGATGCAGTGTGGTCACAATCATTGTGGCCATGATTCTCTTGCAGGGATTCAGGTAAGAAATGAAGGATTCCTTACCAATCTTCTTAAATAGGCGTTTATAATTTTCAATTTTAGAGAAGGTATATGTTTCCAATGTGCCTGTTCCAGGAATGCAGGCACACTGCTACTTATCCTGGCTTGCCAACCCGCTGTACTGATCGTAGGATTTTCACAGGTGGCCAATTCCAGAGTACTTGTTTGTGACTGTGGTGTCTTGTGCGGATGATTGAAGGTCTCCAGGTAGAGTTGATGTGTCTCATAGTGGACCAGGTTGCTTCAGGGTGTCCTTCTGGGGAAAGGTTTGTCGTTTACAGACATTTCATGACTTTTAGGTTCCTGTGCGGAAATCACAATGACTGTATCATTGCCCCATAAACCAGGATGTGTGTGTTATGCAGGTAAGTGGTGATGTCGGATTCAACCACACCATGAATAATCTGGTCTGCAGATCTCATGCTTTTCCCCACAAAATTGAGTTGACCATCTCTTCTTTGCATGTATTCAGGTAGGAAATCAGATTCCTTGCCAGTCTAGCGACCTCCAGGTTTTTCATGTGATATTTAAGAGCACACTTTTCATTACCCTGAGAGGGATGAGGTATTGCTGTATCCAAGTCCTTTTCGTAGTAGCACAAACCAAAGTACTAACCATGGAAGTGATGTAGGTGTCCCATTGTGAATTGTTGTCATATCTGACTTGGTCCGGACCTTGGAGTTCTGCAAATTGTTCTGGCAGAGTTGATGGTGTCTTACAGAAGGAAATGTCACAACTAATCTTGAGTGTCCCACTACAAAGTTCTGTGATTTCACAATCATTATAACCGTGACATGTTAACCGGGAGGCAGGTAAAAAATTCTAGGGACCATAGTGGTACTAGCACGCATATTGAATCTTTAGTTTGTTATGTTATAGAACATTTAGTTCTGAAGTATATGATTGGTAAGCGATTGGAAGATATCAGTGTAACTAACATGGGTCTCCCGAGTGATATTTATCACTGGATTTATCATTACCGAGGGATCAGACATCATATGAAGGTGTCTCTGGCAATGGTATAGATTTGAGACGACTGGGAGATGCTAGGTATAGTTGGGGTGTGCAGTGGTGGACCACAATAAGGCTATTTGAGTTTTATTTTATAGAAGGTTTGACAGTGGACATGTATGGCATCCTGTGTTTTCATGGTTGCAGTCCAGATACCATGGTGAACTTCTTCCTGAACATTTCCTGGGCAGTGCATGAATGCGGTAAGTGATTACAAGTGCCTTAGGCATCCGACACACCCTCTGACATTCAGATATCTAGGTGAGGGTGTATGGTATCCCTAACACCGTGTTATTACTTTGTAGCTAACCCGTGAAGTCCTTCTCAGTACTCAGCTATGACATTCTGTGACATTCACTCATGAGAGAATGATGGGTGTGAATAACGATGATTTCTGGAAACCATATTGAGTGTGTTCTTGGCCATTAGGCAGTTTGGGATCCATTTGACCCAAGAAACACTAGTGAGCATGCCTAGAGTTTGCCTTTTATGCCCCCACACTGATTGATTGATAGGTAGACATCCAGGTAATTCCTCCCACAGTCTGTCTCCACATTAGTGACCACGGAATGATGGCAGGTGACTCTTCTAGAGAAGAAGGTGTCATGGACCTCTTCATGTTTCCTGATAATGGTCATGAGTCTCCAACCAAAGCCATTGACCAAAGATCTGTGCAGTTCTCTTAGTAGACTAAGACTTGTACGACACTCATTTTCCATACTGTCTCGTTCAGGTCACAGTGAGACCATCCAGGGAAGCCTATCCACAATAGGTGTGTAGGCATCGAGTAGGTATGGGGGTCAGGGATAAAGTGGGCCTAAACCACAGCACACACCAGCCGATCTTCATGTTCCTAAGGAAGCAATGACTGTGTACCTAACATTTCCTGGTTCTATTGCTTTGGTGCAGGTGTTCAGGAAATAACCTTCTGTTTTTACCTTTTCTCTTTCAAACATAAGTCATGTGTACTGCTGAGTGTCTTGGGAGGGTGATACCTGGTGAGTTCCCTGGCCTTCCCAAACCCGTTATTAACCACAGGATTTTTTGAGGGATATCCTTGAGAGATTATAGTGTCTGTTGAGGAAGTTTTTGACCGGATTTAATAGAGTTATCGAGCATGAGTTGGCGTCTTTCATCGTAATGGACGGGAAAAGCATTGTTGCCAAGTGTGGTAGTAAAACAGGTTGTTATGGTAAACACGTTTGTCACAGGTGCTTCTTCAGATTCTTGTGAGGAGAACTCGGTGACCTAACTATGGTTGTTATGGTAACCTGCCTCTAAAGCTGGTAGGTAGTCAAGTGAACATCATCTGATACTCAAGGTGAGTTTAAATGATGAGGATGCTCTTAACACTTGCGTTATTTACCTTGTTTGTAGGGGGAGGTGAGCGGCATCACTGGTACTGAGGTAATGGCTGCTCACAGTACCAGACATGCCGCCCTCCTCCCCCTACAAAAATCCCAGCACAGACCACGTGATGCTCACATGTCTAGGTAAGTGATGCTGTGTGCTAGCGCTCATTGTCGCCATGATTCCCCTTTTAGGGATTCAGTAAGAAATGATGGATTCCTTGCCAATCATTTTAACTAGGAGTTTACAATTTTCTATTTTAGAGAAGGTTTATGTTTCCTTCTGTGCCTGTTCAAGGATTATAGGCACACTGGTACTTATCTTGGCTGCCACCTGCCGTACTGATCTTAGGCTTTTCACCTGTGTCGGATCCCGAGCGATATGTTTGTAACAGTGCTTTCCACACTAGATGGCTGCTGGTATCCAGGTAGAGTTGTTGTGTCTCATTGTGGAATCCATTTGATTTAGAAACCCTTGTGAGCATGCCCAGACATTGCTTTTTATGCCCCCATACTGATACATTGATAGGTAGACTTCCAGGTAATTTATCCCATGGTTTGTCTCCACATTAATGACTATGGAATGTTTGCAGGTGTCTCTTAATGTGAAGAAGGTGTCATCGACCTCTTAAAGTGTTCAGGTATTGGTCATGAGTCTCCAACAAAAGCCATTTATCAGCCCTTACCAGCTTGGCTCAGTGGATAGAGTGTCGGGCCAGCAGACTTACAAGCCCCAGGTTTGATTCCCATCATGGGCATGTACCTGGGTTTGGGGTACATCCATACAGGGATGTGTGCAGGAGGCAACTGGTGAATGTTTCTCTCTCATCATTGTTTCCAACTCTCTATCACACTCTCTTCCAATCTGTAAAAAGATAATATATATATATATATATATTTAAAAAGCCATTGATCACGCCTATGTTCAGTTCTCTCAGTAGACTAAGATGTGTATGCCACACATTTTCCACAGTGTTTCTATCAGGGCACAGTGAGCTCATCCCTGGGAAGCCTATCCACGGTAGGTGTGTAGGCATCCAGTAGGTATGGGGGTCAGGAATGAAGTGGTCTAAACCAGAGCACAGACCAGCCGATTTTCATGTTCCTAAGGCAGCAATGACTGTGTACCTAACACTTCCTGGTTCCATCGCTTTGGTGCAGGTGGTCAGATAATAACCTTCTGTTTTTACTTTTTCTCTTTCAGACATAAGTCATGTGTACTGCTGATATCTGGTGAGTTCCCTGGCCTTCCCAAACCCGTTAGTAACCTCAGATTTTTTGTGAGGGATACCCTTGAGAGATGATAGTGTATGTTGAGGAAGATTTTGACTGGATTTAATAGAGTTATCAAGCATCAGTTGGAGAATTTCATCTTAACAGACAGGAAAAGCATCGTTGGCCAGTGTGGTGGTAAAACAAGTTGTTATGCTAAACACTTTTGTCACATGTGGTTCTTCAGATTCTTGTGTGGTAGAACTCGGTCAGCTAACATGGTCTTTATGGGAATCTGCCTCTAAAGCTGGTAGGTTGTAAAGTGCACATCATCCGATACTCAAGATGAGCTTAAGTGAAGAGGATGCTCTTAACACTTGTGTTAATTACCTTGTTGTAGGGGGAGGTTGGCGACATCATTGGTACTGAGGTAATGCCTGCCCACAGTACCAGACATGCCGCCCTCCTTCCCCTACAAAAATCCCAGCACAGACCACGTGATGCTCACATGTCTAGGTAAGTGATGCTGTGTGCTAGCGCTCATTGTCGCCATGATTCCCTTTTAGGGATTCAGTAAGAAATGATGGATTCCTTGACAATCATATTAAGTGGGAGTTTACAGATTTCTGTTTTAGAGAAGGTTTACTTTCCTACTGTGCCTGATCCAGGATTATAGGCACACTGGATCTTATCCTGGCTGCCACCTACAGTACTGATCTTAGGCTTTTCCTAGGTGTCCAATCCTGAGTGATGTGTTTGTTACAGTGGTGGCCACTCTGGATGGCTGCTGGTATCCAGGTAGAGTTGATGTGTCTCATTATGGATGGGGTTTTCTTATGGTTGTTATGGTGCGAAAAGTGTTGTCCTTTACAAACATTCATGACTTACAGGTTCCTGTGCAGAAATCAGGATGACAGTAACCTTGCCCCGAAATGAAGGACGTGGCTGTTAAGCAGACAAGTGGTGATGCGGCCTTCAACCACAGCATGAGCCCTCTGATCTGCAGATCGCTAGGTAAGTGCTGATGTTTTTCCCAACATATTGAGGTGACACTCTTTTTTTTGCAGATATTTAGGTAGGAGATGATAGTCCTCAGCAATCTAGGGAGCTGCAGGTTGTTAATGTCATATTTTAGAGATTATTTTTCTTTAACCCTGACAGGGATGAGGTATTGCTGTATCCAAGTCCTTTGCGTAGTAGGCCAAGCCACAGCACCAACCATGGAAGTGCTGTAGGTGTCCCATGGTGAAATATCATATCTGACCTTGTCCGGACCTCGGAGTTCTGCAAAGTATTCGGGCAAACTTGTTGGTGTCTTACAATAGGAAATGTCGCAGCTAATCTTGGGTGTCCCGCTACAAAGTTCTGTGCTTTCACAATCATAATTACTGTGACGTGTTTACTGGCAGTCAGGTAAGAAATTCTAGGGACCACACAGATACCAGCAAGCTCATTGAATCCTCAGTTTGGTATGATAGACAAAACCTAATTTTGAACTGTATGATTGGTGAGCAATTGGAAGATATCAGTGTAACTACCACGGGTCTCCCAAGTCACATTAATCACTCGATTTTTCATTCCCAGAGGTGCCAGTCATCATATGTAGGTGTCTCTGGAAATGGCATAGATTTGAGAGCACTGCGAGATGCTAGGTGTAGTTGTGGTGTGCAGTGGTGACCCACAAGAAGGCTATTTGCATTTTTTTTTAGAAGGTTTCACAGTGGACACAATGGCATCCTGTGTTTTCCGGGTTGCAGTCTATATACCATGGTGAAATTCATCATGATCATTGCCCAGACAGTGCATGAACCTGATAAATGATGGCCTGTGCTTTAGGCATCCGACAGACCCTCTGACATTCAGATATTTAGGTGAGCGTTTATTGTATCCCTAACACCGTGGTATTGTTTTACAGGTGACTCGTGAGTTACTTCTCAGTACTCTGCTATGAGATTCTGTGACATACAATCATGAGGTTATGATGGATGTGAATAATGATGTTTTCTGGACTCCATATTGAGTGACTTCTTGGCCTTTAGGCAGTTCAGAATCATTTTGACCCAGGAAAACCTAGTGAGCATGCCCAGAGATTGCCTTTTATGCCCCCATACTGATACATTGATAGGTAGACTTCCAGGTAATTTTCCCATTGTTTGTCTCCACATTAATGACTGTGGAATGTTTGCAGGTGTCTCTTCATGTGAAGAAGGTGTCATCGACCTCTTCAAGTGTTCAGGTAATGGTCATGAGCCTCAAAAAAAGCCTTTGACAGCCCTAGCAAGTTTGGCTCAGTGGATAGAATGTCGGGCCAGCAGACTTACAGGCCCCAGGTTTGATTCCCATCATGGGCATGTAACTTGGTTGGGGGCACATCCGCAGTGGGAGGTTTGCAGGAGGCAGCTGAACAATGTTTCCCTCTCATCATTGTTTCCAACTCTCTGTCAAACTCCCTTCCTCTATGTAAAAAAATCAATAAAATATATATATTTTTACTAAGCCATTGATCAAGCCTATGTTCAGTTGTCTCAGTAGACTAAGACGTGGATGTCACACATTTTCCACAGAGTGTCTATCAGGTCACAGTGAGCACATCCCTGGGAAGCCTATCCACGGTATGTGTGCAGGCATCCAGTAGGTATGAGGGTCAGGCATGAAGTGGGCCTAAACCACAGCACAGACCAGCCGATCTCCATGTTCCTAAGGAAACAATGACTGTGTACCTAACACTTCCTGGTTCCATCGCTTTGGTACAGGTGGTCAGATAATAACATTCTGTTTTTACCTTTTCTATTTCAGACATAAGTCATGTGTACTGCTGATATCTGGTGAGTTCCCTGGCCTTCCCAAACCCGTTACTAACCACAGGATTTTTTGAGGGATACCCTTGAGAGATGATAGTGTCCGTTGAAGTTTTTGACCGGATTTAATAGAGTTATCAAGCATGAGTTGGAGAATTTCATCTTAAAGGACAGAAAAAGCATCGTTGGCCAGTATGGTGGTAAATCAAGTTTTTATGCTAAACACTTATGTCACATGTGCTTCTTCAGATTCTTGTGAGGAGAACTCGGTGAGCTAACTATGGTCGTTATGGGAACCTTCCTCTAAAGCTGGTAGATAGTCAAGTGCACATCGTCTGATACTCAAGGTGAGGTAAACTGAAGAGGATTCTCTTAACACTTGTATTAATTACCTTGTTGTAGGGGGAGGTTGGCGACATCACTGGTACTGAGGTAATGGCTGTCCACAGTACCAGACATGCCGCCCTCTTCCCCCTACAAAAATCCCTGCACAGACCAAGTGATGCTCACATGTCGAGGCAAGTGATGCTGTGTGCTAGCGCTCATTGTCGCCATGATTCCCTTTTAGGGATTCAGTAAGAAATGATTGATTCTTGCCAATCATTTTAAGTGGGAGTTTACATTTTTCTGTATTAGAGAAGGTTTACATTTCCTACTGTGCCTGTTCCAGGATTATAGGCACACTGGTACTTATCCTGGCTGCCACCTATATTACTGATCATAGGCTTTTCACAGGAGCCCAATCCCGAGTGACATGTTTGTAAAAGTGGTGTCCAGCCTGGATGTCTGCTGGTATCCAGGTAGAGTTGATGTGTCTCATTGTGGATGGGGTTTTCTTATGGGTGTTCTGGTGGGAAAAGTGTTGTACTTTACAAACATTCATGACTTTCAGGTTCCTGTGCGGAAATCAGGATGACGGTAACCTTGCCCCGAAATGAAGGACGTGGCTGTTAAGCAGATAGGAGGTCATGCGGCCTTCAGCCATAGCATGAGCCGTCTGATCTGCATATCACTAGGTGAGCTCTGATATTTTCCCAACAAAATTGATGTGACACTCTTTTTTTGCAGGTATTCAGGTAGAAGATGATAGTCCTCAGCAATCGAGGTAGCTGCAGGTTGTTAATGTCATATTTTAGAGACTATTTTTCTTTAACCCTGAGAGGGATGAGGTATTGCTGAATCCAAGTCCTTTTCATAGTAGGCCAAGCCACAGCACTAAACATGGAAGTGTTGTAGGTGTCCCGTGGTGAAATGTCATATCTGACCTTGTCTGGCGTCGCAGTTCTACAAAGTATTCGGGCATACTTGTTGTTGTCTTACAAAAGGAAATGTCGCAGCTAATCTTGGGTGTCCCGCTACAAAGTTCTGTGCTTTCACAATCATTATTACTGTGACGGGTTTACTGGGAGTCAGGTCAGAAATTCTAGGGACCATACAGGTACCAGCAAGCACATTGAATCCTCAGTTTGGTATGTTATTGAACACCTAATTTTGAACTGTACAATTGGTGAGCGATGGAAAAATATCAGTGTAACTACCACGGGTCACCCAAGTCACATTAATCACTGGATTTTTCATTCTCTGAGGGGCCAGCCATCATATGAAGGTGTCTCTGGCAATGGCATAGATTTGAGAGGACTGCGACATGCTAGGTATACTTGTGGTGTGCAGTGGTGGGCCACAACAAGGCTATTTGCATTTTTATTTTTAGCAGTTTTGACAGTGGACACAAATGGCATCCTGTGTTTTCCGGGTTGCAGTCTAGATACCACGGTGAAATTCATTATGATCATTGCCCAGACAGTGCATGAACCTGATAAGTGATGACCTGTGCCTTAGGCATCCGACAGACCCTCTGACATTCAGATATTTGGGTGAGGGTGTATTGTATCCCTAACACCGTGTTATTGTTTTGCAGGTGACCAATGAAGTCCTTCTCAGTACTCAGCAATGAGATTTTGTAACATACAATCATGAGAGAATGATGGATGTGCATAATCATGTTTTCTTGAGTCCATATTGAGTTTCATCTTGGCCTTTAGGCTGTTCGGAATCCATTTCATTCAAGAAAAACTTGTGAGCATGCTTAGAAATTGCCTTTTATGCACCATACTGATACATTCATAGGTAGACTTCCCGGTAATTTCTCCCATCGTTTGTCTCCACATTAACGACTGTGGAATGTTTTCAGGTATCTCTTCATGAAAAGAAGGTGTCATTGACCTCTTCAAGTGTTCAGTTAATGGTCATAAGTCTCCAACTGAAGCCATTGACCATTGTAATATGCAGTTGTCACGTGTACGCCACCCATTATCCACAGTGTGTCTTTCAGGTCACCGTGAGCCAATCCCTGGAAAGCCTATTCACGTTAGGTGTGCAGGTCTCCAGTTGGAATGAGGGTGAGTGATGAAGTAGGACTAAACTACAGCACAGACCAGCCGATCTTCATGTTCCTAAGGCAGCGATAACTGTGTGTGTAACATTTCCTGGTTTAATCACTTTTTTCGCAGGGGGTCAGGTAATAAACTTCGGTTTTTACCTTTTCTCTGTCAGATATAAGTCATGTGTAATGTTGAGTGTCTTGGGTGGATGATGTCCGGTGAGTTACATGGTATTCCCAAACTAATTATTAACCAAAGCATATTTTGAGGGATACCCTGGAGAAATGATGGTGTCTGCTGAGGAAGATTTTGACCAGATTTAATAGAGTTATCACGTTTGAGTAGTGTGTTTCATCCTAATGGACGTAAAAAGCATTGTTGGCAAGTGTGTTGCTAAAACAAGTTGTGATCCTAACCAACTTTGTCACATGTGATTCTCAGATTCTTCTGCAGAGAACTCAGTGAGATCACTATGGTCTTAATTGGAACCTGCCTGTAAATGGGGCAGTTGGCCAAGTGGATCCTACCGCTGTGCACAACATCTGATACTCAAGGTGAGGTTAAGTGAAGAGGATGCTCTAAACACTTGTGTTAATTACCTTGTTTGTAGGGGGAGGTTGGCGGTATCACTGTTACTGATGTAATGACTGCTCACAGTACCAGAAATGCCGCCCCCCTCCCTCTACAAAAGCACTGCACAGACCACGTGATGCTCACATGTGTAGGTAAGTGATGCAGTGTGCTCACACTCGTTGTGGCCATGATTCTCTAGCAGGGATTCAGGTAAGAAATGAAGGATTCCTTGCCAATCTTCTTAAGTAGGCATTTACAATTTTCTATTTTAGAGAAGGTTTACGTTTCCAATGTGCCTGTTCCAGGATTGCAGGCACATTGCTACTTATCCTGGCTTGCCAACCCGCTGTACTGATCATAGGATTTTCACAGGTGGCCAATCCCAGAGTACTTGTTTGTGACTGTGGTGTCTTTTGTGTATGACTGAAGGTCTCCAGAAAAGTTGATGTGTCTCATAGTGGACCAGGTTGCTTCAGGGTGTCCTGCTGGGGAAAGGTTTGTCCTTTACAGACATTTCATGACTTTTAGGTTCCCGTGCGGAAATCATAATGATTGTACCATTGCTCCGGAAGCAAGGACGTGGCTGTTATGCAGGTAAGTGGTGACGTGGGATTCAACCACACCATGAGCCATCTGATCTGCAGACCACTAGGTGAGCACTGATGTTTTTCCCCACAAAATTGAGTTGACCATCTCTTCTTTACATGTATTCAGGTAGGAAATCAGATTCCTTGCCAATCTAGTGACCTCCAGGTTTTTCATGTGATATTTTAGTACACATTTTTCTTTAAACCTGAGAGGAATGAGGTATTGCTGTATCCAAGTCCTTTTCATAGTAGGACAAACCAAATACCAACCATGGAAGTGTTGTAGGTGTCCCATGGTGAAATGTTGTCATATCTGACCTAGTCCGGACCTAGGAGTTCTGCAAAGTATTCTGGCAGAGTTGATGGTGTCTTACAGATGGAAATGTCACAACTAATCTTGGGTGTCCCACTACAAAGTTCTGTGCTTTCACAATCATTATAACCGTGATGTGTTTACCGGGAGGCAGGTAAAAAATTCGAGGGACCACAGAGGTACTAGCAAGCACATTGAATCCTTAGTTTGGTATGTTATACAACATTTAGTTTTGAACTATATGATTGGTAAGCGATTGGCAGATATCGGTGTAACTAACATGGGTTTCCCAAGTGACATTTATCCTTGGATTTATCATTCTCTGAGCGACCAGACATCATATGAAGGTGTCTCTGGTAATGGCATAGATTTGAGAGGACTGCGAAATGCTAGGTATAGTTGGGGTTTACAGAGGTTGCCCACAATGAGGCTATTTGAGTTTTCATTTCTAGAAGGTTTGACAGTGGACATGTATGGCACTGAGTGTTTTCATGGCTGTAGTCCAGATACCATGGTGAACTTATTTATGACCATTTCCTGGATAGTGCATGAACGCGGTAAGTGATTACCAGTGCCTTAGGCATCCGACACACCCTCTGACATTCAGATATCTAGGTGAGGGTGTATGATAGCCCTAACACCGTGTTATTGCTTTGCAGCTAACCCGTGAAGTCCTTCTCAGTTCTCAGCTATGAGATTCTGTGACATTCACTCATGAGAGAATGATGGGTGTGAATAACGATGTTTTTTGGAATCCATATTGAGTGTGTTCTTGGTCATAAGGCAGTTCGGGATCCATTTGACCCAGGAAGTCCTAGTGAGCATGCCCAGAGTTTTCCTTTTATGCCCCCACACTGATAGATTGATAGGTAGACATCCAGGTAATTCCTCCCAGTCTGTCTCCACATTAGTGACCACGGAATGATGGCAGGTGACTCTTCTTGAGAAGAAGGTGTCATGGACCTCTTCATGTTTCCTGATAATGGTCATGAGTCCCCAGCCAAAGCCATTGACCAAAGCTATGTGCAGTTCTCTTAGTAGACTAAGACTTGTACGACACTCATTTTCCATACTGTCTCTTTCAGGTCACAGTGAGCCCATCCAGGGGAAGCCTATCCACAGTAGGTGTGCAGGCATCCAGTAGGTATGGGGGTCAGGGATGAAGTGGGCCTAAACCACAGCACACACCAGCCGATCTTCATGTTCCTGAGGAAGCAATGACTATCTGCCTAACGTTTCCTGCTTCCATTGCTTTGGTGCTGGTGGTCAGGAAATAACCTTCTGTTTTTACCTCTTCTCTTTCAGACATAAGTCATGTCTGCTGAGTGTCTTGGGAGGGTGATACCTGGTGAGTTCCCTGGCCTTCCCAAACCCTTTAGTAACCACAGGATTTTTTGAGGGATACCCTTGAGAGATGATAGTGTCTGTTGAAGTTTTTGACCCAATTTAATAGAGTTATCGAGCGTGAGTTGGCGTCTTTCATCGTAATGGACAGGAAAAGCATTGTTGCCAAGTTTGGTAGTAAAACAGGTTGTTGTGGTAAACACGTTTGTCACATGTGCTTCTTCAGATTCTTGTGAGGAGAACTCGGTGACCTAACTATGGTCGTTATGGTAACCTGCCTCTAAAGCTGGTAGGTCGTCAAGTGAACATCATCAGATACTCAAGGTGTGTTTAAATGATAAGGGTGCTCTTAACACTTGTGTTAATTACCTTGTTTGCAGGGGGAAGTGAGCGGCATCACTGGTACTGAGGTAATGGCTGCTCACAGTACCAGACATGCCGCCCTCCTCCCCCTACAAATATCCCAGCACAGACCACGTGATGCTCACATGTCTAGGTAAGTGATGCTGTGTGCTAGCGCTCATTGTCGCCATGATTCCCTTTTAGGGATTCAGCAAGAAATGATGGATTCCTTGCCAATCGTTTTAAATAGGAGTTTATAATTTTCTATTTTACAGAAGGTTTACTTTCTTACTGTGCCTGTTCCAGGATTATAGGCACACTGGTACTATCCTGGCAGCCACCTGCAGTACTGATCTTAGGCTTTTCACAGGTGTCGAATACCGAGTGACATGTTTGTAACAGTGGTGTCCTCTCTGGATGACTGCTGGTATCCAGGTAGAGTTGATGTGTCTCATTGTGGATGGGGTTTGCTTACGGGTGTGCTGATGGGAAAAGTGTTGTCAGGTTCCTGTGCGCAAATCAGGATGACTGTAACCTTGCCCTGAAATGAAGGATGTGGCTGTTATGCAGATAAGTGGTGATGCAGGCTTCAACCACAGCATGAGCCCTCTGATCTGGAGATCGCTAGGTTAGCTCTGAAGTTTGCCCAACATAAGTGATGTGACACTCTTTTTTTTTTTTTTTTTTTGCAGGTATTCAGGTAGGAGATAATAGTCCTCAGCAATCGAGGTAGCTCCAGGTTGTTAATGTCATAGTTTAGAGACTTATTTTTTCTTTAACCCTGAGAGGGATGAGGTATTGCTGTATCCAAGTCCTTTTCATAGTAGGCCAAGCCACATCACTAAGCATGGAAGTGCTGTAGGTGTCCCCCATTGAAATGTCATATCTGACCTTGTCCGGACATCGGAGTTCTGCAAAGTATTCGGGCATACTTGTTGGTGTATTACAAAAGTAAGTGTCGCAGCTAACCTTGGGTGTCCCGGTACAAAGTTCTGTGCTTTCACAATCATTATTACTGTGACGTGTTTACTGGGTGTCAGGTAAGAAATTCTAGGGACCATACGGGCACGAATAAGCACATTGAATCCTTAGTTTGGTATATTACAGAGCATTTAGTTTTGAACTATATGACTGGTAAGTGATTGGAAGATATCAGTGTAGCTACCACGGGTTTCCCAAGTGACATTAATCACTGGATTTTTTATTCTCTGTGGGACCAGACATCATATGAAGGTATCTCTGGCAATGGCATAGATTTGAGAGGACTGCGAGATGCTAGGTATAGTTGGGGTGTGCAATGGTGGCCCACGATGAGGCTATTTGAGTTTTATTTTATAGAAGGTTTGATAGTAGACATGTATGGCATCCTGTGTTTTCATGGTTGCAGTCCAGGTACCATGGTGAACTACTTCATGACCATTTCCTGGACAGTGCATGAACACGGTTAGTGATTACAGGTGCCTGAAGCATCCGACACATCTTCTCACATTCAGATATCTAGGTGAGGGTGTATGGTATCCCTAACACCGTGTTATTGCTTTGCAGCTAACCCATGAAATCCTTCTCAGTACTCAGCTATGAGATTCTGTGACATACACTCATGAGAGAATGATGGATGTGCATAATGATGTTTTCTGGACACCATATTGAGTGTATTCTTGGCCTGTAGGCAGTTCGGAATCCATTTGACCAAAGAAACCCTAGTGAGCATGCCCAGAGATTGCCATTTATACCCCCACACTGATAGATTGATAAGTAGATGTCCAGGTAATTCCTACCACAGTCTGTCTCCACATTAGTGACCAAGGAATGATGGCAGGTGATTCTTCTTGAGAAGAAGGTATCATGGACCTCTTCAAATGTCCTGGTAATCGTCATGAGTCTCCTACCAAAGCCATTGACCTAAGCTATGTGCAGTTCTCTTAGTAGAATAAGACTTGTACGACACCGATTTTCCATAATGTCTTTTTCAGGTCACAGTGAGCCCATCCCCGGGAAGGTATCCACGGTAGGTGTGCAGGCATCCAGTAGTTATGTGGGTCAGGGATGAAGTGGGCCTAAACCACAGCACAGACCAGCCGATCTTCATGTTCCTAAGGCAGCAATGACTGCATACCCTACAATTCCTGGTTCCATCGCTTTGGTACAGGAGGTCAGGTAATAACCTTCTGTTTTTACCTTTTCTCTTTCAGACATAAGTCATGTGTACTACTGATATCTGGTGAATTCCCTGGCCTTCCCAAACTAGTTAGTAACCACAAGATTTTTGGGGGGATACACTTGAGAGATGATAGTGCCTGTAGAAGAAGTTTTTGACCAGATTTAATAGAGTTATCAATCATGAGTTGGCGCCTTTTATCGTAATGGGCGGGAAAAGCATTGTTGGCAAGTGTGGTGGTAAAACAAGTTGTTATGCTAAACACTTTTGTCACATGTGCTTCTTCAGATTCTTCTGAGTAGAACTCGGTGAGCTAACTATGGTCATTATGGGAACTTGCCTCTAAAGCTGGTAGGTGGTCAAGTGGTTTCTACAACTGTGCACATCATCTGATACTCAAGGTGAGGTTACGTGAAGAGGATTCTCTTAACACTTGTGTTAATTACCTTGTTTGTAGGGGGAGGTTGGCGACATCACTGGTACTGAGGTAATGGCTGCTCACAGTACCAGACATGCCGCCCTCCTCCCCCTACAAAAATCCCAGCACAGACCACGTGATGCTCACATGTCTAGGTAAGTGATGCTGTGTGCTAGCGCTCATTGTCGCCATGATTCCCTTTTAGGGATTCAGTAAGAAATGATGGATTCCTTGCTAATTGTTTTAACTAGGAGTTTACAATTTTCTATTTTAGAGAAGGTTTACTTTCCTACTGTGCCTGTGCCAGGATTATAGGCACACTGGTACTTATCCTGGCAGCCACCTGAAGTACTGATCTTAGGCTTTTCACAGGTATCCAATCCCGAGTGACATGTTTGTAACATTGGTGTCCACTTTGGATGACTGCTGGTATCCAGGTAGAGTTAATGTGTCTCATTATGGATGGGGTTTGCTTATGGGTGTGCTGGTGGGGAAAGTGTTGTCCTTTACAAACTTTCATGACTTTCAGTTTCCTGTGCAGAAATCAGAATGACGGTAACCTTGCCCCGAAATGAAGGATGTGGCTGTTAGGCATATAAGTGGTGATGATGGCTTCAACCACAGCATGAGTCCTCTGATCTGCAGATTGCTAGGTGAGCTCTGATGTTTTCCCAACAAAATTGATGTGACACTCTTTTTTTGCAGGTATTCAGGTAGGAGATGATAGTCCTCAGCAATCGAGGTAGCTCCAGGTTGTTAATGTCATAGTTTAGAGACTATTTTTCTTTAACCCTGAGAGGGATGAGGTATTGCTGTATCCAAGTCCTTTTCGTAGTAGGCCAAGCCACAGCACCAAGCATAGAAGTGCTGTAGGTGTCCCGTGGTGAAATGTCATATCTGACCTTGTCCGGAACTCGTAGTTCTGCAAAGTATTCGGGCATACTTGTTGGTGTCTTACAAAAGGAAATGTCGCAGCTAATCTTGGGTGTCCCGCTACAAAGTTCTGTGCTTTCACAATCATTATTATTGTGACGGGTTTACTGGGAATCAGGTAAGAAATTCTAGGGACCATACAGGTACCAGCAAGCACATTGAATCCTTAGTTTGGTATGTTAGAGAACACCTAATTTTGAACTGTACAATTGGTGAGCGATTGGAAGATATCAGTGTAACTACCACGGGTCTCCCAAGTCACATTAATCACTGGATTTTTAATTCTCTGAGAGGCCAGTCATCATATGAAGGTGTCTCTGGCAATGGCATAGATTTGAGAGGACTGCGACATGCTAGGTATAGTTGGGGTGTGCAGTGGTGGTCCTCAATGAGGCTATTTGAGTTTTCATTTCTAGAAGGTTTGACAGTGGACACAAATGGCATCCTGTGTTTTCCGGGTTGCAGTCTAGATACCATGGTGAAATTCATTATGATAATTGCCCAGACAGTGCATGAACCTGAAAAGTGATGACCTTAACCTTAGGCATCCGAAAGACCCTCTGACATTCAGATATTTAGGTGAGCGTGTATATTATCCCTAACACCGTGTTATTGTTTTGCAGGTGACCAGTGAAGTCCTTCTCAGTACTCAGCAATGAGATTCTGTGACATACAATCATGAGAGAATGATGGATGTGCATAATCATGTTTTCTTGAGTCCATATTGAGTATCCTCTTGGCCTTTAGGCAGTTCGGAATCCATTTGACTCAAGAAACCTTTGTGAGCATGCTTAGAAATTGCCTTTTATGCCCCCATACTGATACATTGATAGATAGACTTCCAGGTAATTTCTCCCATGGTATGTCTCCACATTAATGACTGTGGAATGTTTGCAGGTGTCTCTTCATGAAAAGAAGGTGTCATTGACCTCTTCAAGTGTTCAGGTAATGGTCATAAGTCTCCAACCAAAGCCATTGACCAAGGCAATATGCAGTTGTTACGGGTACGCCACCCATTATCCACAGTGTGTCTTTCAGGTCACCGTGACCCATCCCCGGAAAGCCTATCCACATTAGGAGTGCAGGCCTCCAGTAGGAATGAGGGTGAGTGATGAAGTGGAACTAAACTACAGCACAGACCAGCCGATCTTCATGTTCCTAAGGCAGTGATAAATGTGGTTCCATCGCTAACATTTCCTGGTTCCATCGCTTTGGTGCAGGTGGTCAGGAAATAACCTTATGTTTTTACCTTTTCTCTGTCAGACATAAGTCATGTATATTGCTGAGTGTCTTGGGAAGGTGATACCTGGTGAGTTCCCTGGCCTTCCCAAACGCGTTAGTAACCACAGGATTTTTTGAGGAATACCCTTGAGAGATGATAGTGTCTGTTGAGGAAGTTTTTGACCGGATTTACTGGAGTTATCGAGCGTGAGTTGGCATCTTTCATCGAAATGGACGGGAAAAGCATTGTTGCAAAGTGTGGTGGTAAAACAGGCTATTATGGTAAACACGTTTGTCACATGTGCTTCTTCAGATTCTTGTGAGGAGAACTCGGTGACCTAAATATGGTCTTTATGGTAACCTGCCTCTAAAGCTGGTAGGTCATCAAGTGCACATCATCTGATACTCAATGTGAGGTTAAGTGATGAGGATGCTCTTAACACTTGTGTTAATTACCTTGTTTGCAGGGGGAGGTGAGCGGCATCACTGGTACTGAGGTAATGGCTGTCCACAGTACCAGACATGCCGCCCTCCTCCCCCTACAAAAATCCCAGCACAGACCACGTGATGCTCACATGTCTAGGTAAGTGATGCTGTGTGCTAGCGCTCATTGTCGCCATGATTCCCTTTTAGGGATTCAGTAAGAAATGATGGATTCCTTGCCAATTGTTTTAAGTACGAGTTTACAGTTTTCTGTTTTACAGAAGGTTTACTTTCCTACTATGCCTGTTCCAGGATTATAGGCACACTGGTACTTATCCTGGCTGCCACCTGCAATACTGATCTTAGGCTTTTCACCTGTTTAAAATCCCTCCGATATGTGTGTAACAGTGGTGTTCACTCTGCATGGCTGCTGGTATCCAGGTAGAGTTGATGTTTCTCATTGCGGATGGGCTTTGCTTACGGGTGTGCTGGTAGGGAAAGGGTTGTCCTTTGAAACATTCATGATTTTCAGGTTCCTGTGGGGAAATCAGGATGACGGTAACCTTGCCTCGAAATGAAGGACGTGGCTGTTAAACAGATTGCTGGTGATGCGGCCTTCAACCACAGCATGAGCCCTCCCATCTGCAGATCGCTAGGTGAGCGCTGATTTTGTTCCCAACAAATTTGATGTGACACACTCTTTTTTGCAGGTATTCAGGGAGGAGATGATAATTCTGCAGCAATGGAGGTAGCTGCAGGTTGTTAATGTCATATTTTAGAGACTATTTTTCTTTAACCCTGAGAGGAATGAGGTATTGCTGTATCCAAGTCCTTTTCGTAGTAGGCCAAGCCACAGCACCAACCATGGAACTGCTGTAGGTGTCCCGTAGTGAAATGTCATATCTGACCAGGTTCGGACCTTGGAGTTCTGCAAAGTGTTCTGGCACAGTTGATGGTGTCTTACAGAAGGAAATGTCACAGGTAATCTTGGGTGACCCCCTACAATGATCTGTGCTTTCACAATCATTATAACCGTGACGTGTTTACCGGGAGGCAGGTAAAAAATTCTAGGGACCATAGAGGTACTAGCAACCATATTGAATCTTTAGTTTGGTATGTTATAGAACTTTTAGTTTTGAACTATATGATTGGTAAGCGATTGGAAGATATCAGTGTAACTACCACGGGTTTCGCAAGTGACATTAATCACTGGATTTTTCATTCTCTGAGGGACCAGACATCATATGAAGGTGTCTCTTGCAATGGCATAGATTTGAGAGGACTGAGACATGCTAGGTATAGTTGGAGTGTGCAGTGGTGGCACACAATGAGGCTATTTGAGTTTTCATTTCTAGAAGGTTTGACAGTGGACATGTATGGCATCCTGTGTTTTCATGGTTGCAGTCCAGATACCATGGTGAACATCTTCATGACCATTTCCTGGACAGTGCATGAACCTGATAAGTGATGACCTGTGCCTTAGGCATCCGACAGACCCTCTGACATTCAGATATTTCGGTGAGGGTGTATTGTATCCCTAACACCGTGTTATTGTTTTGCAGGTGACCAGTGAAGTCCTTCTCAGAACTCAGCAGTGAGATTCTGTGACATACAATCATGAGAGAATGATGGATGTGCATAATCATGTTTTCTGGACTCCCTATTGAGGGTCTTCTTGGCCTTTAGGCAGTTCGGAATCCATTTGACTCAAGAAACCCTTGTGAGAATGCCCAGAAATTGCCTTTGATGCCCCCATACTGATACATTGATAGGTAGACTTCCAGGTAATTTCTCCCATGGTTTGTCTCCACATTAATGACTGTAGAATGTTTGCAGGTGTCTCTTCATGTGAAGAAGGTGTCATCGACCTCTTCAAGTGCTCACGTAATGGTCATGAGTCTCCAACCGAAGCCTTTGATCAGCCCTAACCGGCTTGGCTCAGTGGATAGAATGTCGGGCCAGCAGACTTACAGGCCCCAGGTTTGATTCCCATCATGGGCATGTACCTGGGTTGGGGGCACATCCGCAGTGGGAGGTTTGCAGGAGGCATCTGATCAATGTTTCTCTCTCATCATTGTTTCCAACTCTCTATCACACTCCCTTCCTCTCTGTA
Source organism: Eptesicus fuscus (assembly GCF_027574615.1). Taxonomy (NCBI): domain Eukaryota; kingdom Metazoa; phylum Chordata; class Mammalia; order Chiroptera; family Vespertilionidae; genus Eptesicus; species Eptesicus fuscus. The sequence goes on from NC_072473.1 coordinate 5,514,604, forward strand.
AAAAAAATCAATAAAATATATATATTTTTAAAAAGCCATTGGTCAAGCCAATGTTCAGTTCTCTCAGCAGAGTAAGACGTGTACGCCACACATTTTCCACAGTGTGTCTATCAGGTCACAGTGAGCCCATCCCTGGGAAGCCTATCCACGGTAGGTGTGCAGGCATTCAGTAGGTATGAGGGTCAGGCATGAAGTGGGCCTAAACCACAGCACAGACCAGCCGATCTTCATGTTCCTAAGGCAGCAATGACTGTGTACCTAACATTTCCTGGTTCCATCTCTTTGGTGCAGGTGGTCAGATAATAACCCTCTGTTTTTACTTTTTCTCTTTCAGACATAAGTCATGTATACTGCTGAGTGTCTTGAGAGGGTGATACCTGGTGAGTTCCCTTGCCTTCCCAAACCAGGTAGTAACCACAGTATTTTTTGAGGGATACTCTTGAGAGATGATAGTGTCTGGTGGGAAAATTTTTGACCGGATTTAATAGAGTTATCAAGTGTGAATTGGCATCTTTCATTGTAATGGAAGTGAAAACATTGTTGGCCATTGTGGTGGTAAAACAAGTTGTTATGCTAAACACTTTTTTCACATGTGCTTCTTCAGATTCTTGTGAGTAGAACTCGGTGAGCTAACTATGGTGGTTATGGGAACCTGCCTCTAAAGCTGGTAGGTCGTCAAGTGAACATCTTTTGATATTCAACTTGAGTTTAAGTGAAGAGGGTGCTCTTATCACTTGTATTAATTACCTTGTTGTAGGGGGAGGTTGGCGACATCACTGGTACTGAAGTAATGACTGCTCACAGTACCAGACATGCCGCCCTCCTCCCCCTACAAAAATCCCAGCACAGACCACGTGATGCTCACATGTCTAGGTAAGTGATGCTGTGTGCTAGCGCTCATTGTCGCCATGATTCCCTTTTAGGGATTCAGTAAGAAATGATGGATTCCGTGCCAATCATATTAAGTGAGAGTTTACAGTTTTCTGTTTTAGAGAAGGTTTACATTTCCTACTGTGCCTGTTCCAGGATTATAGGCACACTGGATCTTATCCTGGCTGCCACCTACAGTACTGATCTTAGGCTTTTCACAGGTGTCCAATCCTGAGTGACATGTTTGTAACAGTGGTGTCCACTCTGGATGGCTGCTGGTATCCAGGTAGAGTTGATGTGTCTCATTGTGGATGGGGTTTTCTTATGGGTGTTCTGGTGGGAAAAGTGTTGTCCTTTACAAACATTCATGACTTACAGGTTCCTGTGCAGAAATCAGGATGACGATAACCTTGCCCCGAAATGAAGGACGTGGTTGTTAAGCAGATAAGTGGTGATGCGGCCTTCAACCACAGCATGAGCCCTCTGATCTGCAGATCGCTAGGTAAGTGCTGATGTTTTTCCCAACATATTGAGGTGACACTCTTTTTTTGGCAGGTATTCATGTAGGAGATGATAGTCCTCAGCAATCGAGGTAGCTGCACGTTGTTAATGTCATATTTTAGAGACTATTTTTCTTTAACCCTGAGAGGGATGAGGTATTGCTGTATCCAAGTTCTTTACATAGTAGGCCAAGCCACAGCACCAACCATGGAAGTGCTGTAGGTGTCCCTTGATGAATTTCATATCTGACCTTGTCCGGACCTCGGAGTTCTGCAAAGTATTCGGGCATACTTGTTGGTGTCTTACAAAAGGAAATGTCGCAGCTAATCTTGGGTGTCCCGCTACAAAGTTCTGTGTTTTCACAATCATTATTACTGTGACGTGTTTACTGGGAGTCAGGTAAGAAATTCTAGGGACCATACAGGTACCAGCAAGCACATTGAATCCTCAGTTTGGTATGTTAGAGAACACCTAATTTTGAACTGTATGATTGGTGAGCGATTGGAAGATATCAGTGTAACTACCACGGGTCTCCCAAGTCACATTAATCACTGGATTTTTCATTCTCTGAGGGGCCAGTCATCATATGTAGGTGTCTCCGGCAATGGCATAGATTTGAGAGCACTGCGAGATGCTAGGTATAGTTGGGGTGTGCAGTGGTGGCCCTCAACAAGGCTGTTTTCATTCTCATTTCTAGAAGGTTTGACAGTGGACACATATGGCATCCTGTGTTTTCCTGGTGTCAGTCTAGATACCATGAAGAACATCATCAGGATTATTGCCCCGACAGGGCATGAACCCGATAAGTGATGACCTGTGCCTTAGGGATCCGACAGACCCTCTGACATTCAGATATCTAGGTGAGGGTGTATGGTATCCCTAACACCGTGTTATTGTTTTGCAGGTGACCAGTGAGTTACTTCTCAGTACTATGCTATGAGATTCTGTGACATACAATCATGAGATTATGATCAATGTGAATTATGATGTTTTCTGGACTCCATATTGAGTGACTTCTTGGCCTTTAGGCAGATCGGAATCAATTTGACCCAGGAAACCCTAGTGAGCATGCCCAGAGATTGCCTTTTATGCCCCCATACTGATACATTGATAGGTAGACTTCCAGGTAATTTCTCCCATTGTTTGTCTCCACATTAATGACTGTGGAATGTTTGCAGGTGTCTCTTCATGTGAAGAAGGTGTCATCGACCTCTTCAAGTGTTCAGGTATTGGTCATGAGTCTCCAACAAAGCCATTGATCAGCCCTAACCAGTTTGGCTCAGTGGATAGAGTGTCGGGCCAGGAGACTTACAGGCCCCAGGTTTGATTCCCATGATAGGCATGTACCAGGGTTGGGGGTACATCCATACTGGGATGTGTGCAGGAGGCAGCTGATCAATGTTTCTCTCTCATCATTGTTTCCAACTCTCTATCACACTCCCTTCCAATCTGTAAAAAAATCAATAAAATATATATATTTTTAAAAAGCCATTGGTCAAGCCAATGTTCAGTTCTCTCAGTAGACTAAGACGTGTACGCCACACATTTTCCACAGTGTGTCTATCAGGTCACAGTGAGCACATCCCCAGGAAGCTATCCACGGTAGGTGTGCAGGCATCCAGTAGGTATGAGGGTCAGGCATGAAGTGGGCCTAAACCACAGCACAGACCAGCCGATCTTCATGTTCCTAAGGCAGCAATGACTGTGTACCTAACACTTCCTGGTTCCATCGCTTTGGTACAGGTGGTCAGATAATAACCCTCTGTTTTTACTTTTTCTCTTTCAGACATAAGTCATGTGTACTGCTGATATCTGGTGAGTTCCCTGGCCTTCCCAAACCCGTTAGTAACCTCAGGATTTTGTGAGGGATACCCTTGAGAGATGACAGTGTCTGTTGAGGAAGTTTTTGACCAGATTTAATAGAGTTATCAAGCATCACTTGGAGAATTTCATCTTAACGGACAGGAAAAGCATCCTTGGCCAGTGTGGTGGTAAAACAAGTTGTTATGCTAAACACTTTTGTCACATGTGCTTCTTCAGATTCTTGTGAGGAGAACTCGGTGAGCTAACTATGGTCGTTATGGGAATCTGCCTCTAAAGCTGGTAGGTTGTCAAGTGCACATCATCTGATACTCAAGGTGAGGTTAAGTGAAGAGGATTCTCTTAACACTTGTGTTAATTACCTTGTTGTAGGGGGAGGTTGGCGACATCACTGGTACTGAGGTAATGGCTGTCCACAGTACCAGACATGTCGCCCTCCTCCCCCTACAAAAATCCCAGCACAGACCACGTGATGCTCACATGTCTAGGTAAGTGATGCTGTGTGCTAGCGCTCATTGTCGCCATGATTCCCTTTTAGGGATTCAGTAAGAAATGATGGATTCCTTGCCAATCATATTAAGTGGGAGTTTACAGTTTTCTGTTTTAGAGAAGGTTTACATTTCCTCCTGTGCCTGTTCCAGGATTATAGGCACACTGGTACTTATCCTGGCTGCCACCTACAGTACTGATCTTATGCTTTTCACAGGTGTCCAATCCCAAGTGACATGTTTGTAACAGTGGTGGCCACTCTGGATGGCTGCTGGTATCCAGGTAGAGTTGATGTGCCTCATACTGGATGGGGTTTTATTATGGGTGTTCTGGTGTGAAAAGTGTTGTCCTTTACAAACATTCATGACTTACAGGTTCCTGTGCAGAAATCAGGATGACGGTAACCTTGCCCCGAAATGAAGGACGTGGCTGTTAAGCAGACAAGTGGTGATGTGGCCTTCAACCACCGCATGAGCCCTCTGATCTGCAGATCGCTAGGTAAGTGCTGATGTTTTTCCCAACATATTGAGGTGACACTCTTTTTTCTGCAGATATTCAGGTAGGAGATGATAGTCCTCAGCAATCGAGGTAGCTGCACGTTGTTAATGTCATATTTTAGAGACTATTTTTCTTTAACCCTGAGAGGGATGAGGTATTGCTGTATCCAAGTCCTTTACATAGTAGGCCAAGCCACAGCACCAACCATGGAAGTGCTGTAGGTGTCCCGTGGTGAAATGTCATATCTGACCTTGTCCGGACCTCGTAGTTCTGCAAAGTATTCGGGCATACTTGTTGGTGTCTTACAAAAGGAAATGTCACAGCTAATCTTGGGTGTCCCACTACAAAGTTCTGTGCTTTCACAATCATTATTACTGTGACGTGTTTACTGGGAGTCAGGTAAGAAATTCTAGGGACCATACAGGTACCAGCAAGCACATTGAATCCTCAGTTTGGTATGTTAGACAACACCTAATTTTGAACTGTATGATTGGTGAGCGATTGGAAGATATCAGTGTAACTACCACGGGTCTCCCAAGTCACATTAATCACTGGATTTTTCATTCTCTGAGGGGCCAGTCATCATATGTAGGTGTCTCTGGCAATGACATAGATTTGAGAGCACTGCGAGATGCTAGGTATAGTTGGGGTGTGCAGTGGTGGCCCTCAACAAGGCTGTTTTCATTCTCATTTCTAGAAGGTTTGACAGTGGCACATACGGCATCCTGTGTTTTCCTGGTTGCAGTCTAGATACCATAGTGAAATTCATCAGGATTATTGCCCAGACAGTGCATGAACCCAATAAGTGATGACCTGTGCCTTAGGAATCCGACAGACCCTGTGACATTCAGATATCTAGGTGAGGGTGTATGGTATCCCTAACACCGTGTTATTGTTTTGCAGGTGACTCGTGAGTTACTTCTCAGTACTCTGCTATGAGATTCTGTGACATACAATCATGAGATTATGATGGATGTGAATAATGATGTTTTCTGGACTCCATATTGAGTGTCTTCTTGGCCTTTAGGCAGTTCGGAATCCATTTGACCCAGGAAACCCTAGTGAGCATGCCCAGAGATTGCCTTTTATGCCCCCATACTGATACATTGATAGGTAGACTTCCAGGTAATTTCTCCCATGGTTTGTCTCCACATTAATGACTGTGGAATGTTTGCAGGTGTCTCTTCATGTGAAGAAGGTGTCATCGACCTCTTCAAGTGTTCAGGTAATGGTCATGAGTCTCCAAGCAAAGCCTTTGATCAGCCCTAACCAGCTTGGCTCAGTGGATAGTGTGTCGGCCAGCAGACTTACAGGCCCCAGGTTTGATTCCCATCATGGGCATGTACCTGGGTTGGGGGCACATCCGCAGTGGGAGGTTTGCAGGAGGCAGCTGATCAATGTTTCTCTCTCATCATTGTTTCCAACTCTCTATCACACTCCCTTCCTCTCTGTAAAAAAATCAATAAAATATATATATTTTTAAAAAGCCATTGATCAAGCCAATGTGCAGTTCTCTCAGTAGACTAAGACGTGTACGCCACACATTTTCCACAGTGTGTCTATCAGGTCACAGTGAGCCCATCCCTGGGAAGCTATCCACGGTAGGTGTGCAGGCATCCAGTAGGTATGGGGGTCAGGGATGAAGTGGGCCTAAACCACAGCACAGACCAGCCGATCTTCATGTTCCTAAGGCAGCAATGACTGTGTACCTAACACTTCCTGGTTCCATCGCTTTGGTACAGGTGGTCAGATAATAACCTTCTGTTTTTACCTTTTCTCTTTCAGACATAAGTCATGTGTACTGCTGATATCTGGTGAGTTCCCTGGCCTTCCCATACTAGATAGTAACCACAGGATTTTTTGAGGGATACCCTTGAGAGATGATAGTGTCTGTTGAGGAAGTTTTTGACCCGATTTAATAGAGTTATCAAGCATGAGTTGGAGAATTTCATCTTAACGGACAGGAAAAGCATCGTTGGCCAGTGTGGTGGTAAATCAAGTTGTTATGCTAAACACTTTTGTCACATGTGCTTCTTCAGATTCTTGTGAGGAGAACTCGGTGAGCTAACTATGGTCGTTATGGGAACCTGCCTCTAAAGCTGGTAGGTAGTCAAGTGCACATCATCTGATACTCAAGGTGAGATTAAGAGGATTCTCTTAACACTTGTGTTAATTACCTTGTTGTAGGGGGAGGTTGGCGTCATCACTGGTACTGAGGTAATGGCTGTCCACAGTACCAGACATGCCGCCCTCCTCCCCCTACAAAAATCCCAGCACAGACCACGTGATGCTCACATGTCTAGGTAAGTGATGCTGTGTGCTAGCGCTCATTGTCGCCATGATTCCCTTTTAGGGATTCAGTAAGAAATGATGGATTCCTTGCCAATCATTTTAAGTAGGAGTTTACAATTTTCTACTTTACAGAAGGTTTACTTTCTTACTGTGCCTGTTCCAGGATTATAGGCACACTGGTACTTATCCTGGCTGCCACCTACAGTACTGATCTTAGGTTTTTCACAGGTGTCCAATCCAGAGTGACATGTTTGTAACAGTGGTGGCCACTCTGAATGGCTGCTGGTATCCAGGTAGAGTTGATGTGTCTCATTGTGGATGGGGTTTTCTTATGGGTGTTCTGGTGGCAAAAGTGTTGTCCTTTACAAACATTCATGACTTACAGGTTCCTGTGCAGAAATCAGGATGACGGTAACCTTGCCCTGAAATGAAGGACGTGACTGTTAAGCAGATAAGATGTCATGCGGCCTTAAACCATAGCATGAGCCGTCTGATCTCAGATCGCTAGGTGAGCTCTGATGTTTTCCCAACAAAACTGATGTGACACTCTTTTTGTTGCAGGTATTCAGGTAGGAGATGATAGTCCTCAGCAATCGAGGTAGCTACAGGTTGTTAATGTCATATTTTAGAGACTATTTTTCTTTAACCCTGAGAGGGATGAGGTATTGCTGTATCCAAGTCCTTTTCGTAGTAGGCCAAGCCACAGCAGTAAACATGGAAGTGTTGTAGCTGTCCCGTGGTGAAATGTCATATCTGACCTTGTCCAGACCTCTCAGTTCTGCAAAGTATTCGGGCATACTTGTTGGTGTCTTACAAAAGGAAATGTTGCAGCTAATCTTGGGTGTCCCGCTACAAAGTTCTGTGCTTTCACAATCATTATTACTGTGACGGGTTTACTGGGAGTCAGGTAAGAAATTCTAGTGACCACACAGATACCAGCAAGCACATTGAATCCTCAGTTTGGTATGTTAGAGAACACCGAATTTTGAACTGTACGATTGGTGAGCGATGGGAATATATCAGTGTAACTACCACGGGTCACCCAAGTCCCATTAATCACTGGATTTTTCATTCCCAGAGGGGCCAGTCATCATATGAAGGTGTCTCTGGCAATGGCATAGATTTGAGAGGACTGCGACATGCTAGGTATCGTTGTGGTGTGCAGTGGTGGCCCACAACAAGGCTATTTGCATTTTTATTTTTAGAAGGTTTGACAGTGGACACAAATGGCATCCTGTGTTTTCCGGGTTGCAGTCTAGATACCATGGTGAAATTCATCATGATCATTGCCCAGACAGTGCATGAACCTGATAAGTGATGACCTGTGCCTTAGGCATCCGACAGACCCTCTGACATTCAGATATTTAGGTTAACGTGTATTGTATCCCTAACAACGTGTTATTGTTTTGCAGGTGACCAGTGAAGTCCTTCTCAGTACTCAGCAATGAGATTCTGTCACATACACTCATGAGAGAATGATGGATGTGCATAATCATGTTTTCTTGAGTCCATATTGAGTTTCATCTTGGCCTTTAGGCTGTTCGGAATCCATTTCACTCAAGAAAAACTTGTGAGCATGCTTAGAAATTGCCTTTTATGCACCCATACTGATACATTCATAGGTAGACTTCCAGGTAATTTCTCCCATGGTTTGTCTTCACATCAATGACTGTGGAATGTTTTCAGGTATCTCTTCATGAAAAGAAGGTGTCATTGACCTCTTCAAGTGTTCAGTTAATGGTCATAAGTCTCCAACTGAAGCCATTGACCATTGCAATATGCAGTTGTCACGTGTACGCCACCCATTATCCACAGTGTGTCTTTCAGGTCACCGTGACCCATCCCCGGAAAGCCTATTCACATTAGGCGTGCAGGTCTCCAGTAGGAATGAGGGTGAGTGATGAAGTGGGACTAAACCACAGCACAGACCAGCCAATCTTCATGTTCCTAAGGCAGCGATAACTGTGTATGTAACAATTCCTGGTTCAATCCCTTTGTCGCAGGTGGTCAGGTAATAAACTTCTGTTTTTACCTTTTCTCTTTCAGACATAAGTCATGTGTAATGTTGAGTGTCTTGTGTGGATGATGTCCGGTGAGTTACATGGTATTCCCAAACTAGTTATTAACCAAAGCATATTTTGAGGGATACCCTGGAGAAATGATGGTGTCTGCTGAGGAAAATTTTGACCAGATTTAATAGAGTTATCAAGTTTGAGTAGTGTGTTTCATCAAATGGATGTAAAAAGCATTATTGGCAGGTGTGTTGCTAAAACAAGTTGTGATCCTAACCAACTTTGTCACATGTGATTCTTCAGATTCTTCTGCGGAGAACTTAGTGAGATCACTATGGTCTTAATTGGGACCTGCCTGTAAACGGGGTAGGCGGCCAAGTGGATCCTACCGCTGTGCACAACATCTGATACTCAAGGTGAGGTTAAGTGAAGAGGATGCTCCAAACACGTGTGTTAATTACCTTGTTTGTAGGGGGAGGTTGGCGGTATCACTGTTACTGATGTAATGGCTGCTCACAGTTCCATAAATGCTGCCCCCCCCCTACAAAAGCCCAGCACAGACCACGTGATGCTAACATATGTAGGTAAGTGATTCAGTGTGCTCACACTCGTTGTGGCCATGATTCTCTTGCAGGGATTCAGGTAAGAAATGAAGGATTTCTTGCCAATCTTCTTGAGTAGGCGTGTACAGTTTTCTATTTTAGAAAAGGTTTACGTTTCCAATGTGCCTGTTCCAGGAGTGCAGGCACACTGCTACTTATCCTGGCTTGCCAACCCCCTGTACTGATCATAGGCTTTTCACAGGTGGCCAAGCCCAGAGTACGTGTTTGTGACTGTGGTGTCTTCTGTGGATGACTGAAGGTCTCCAGGTAGAGTTGATGTGTCTCATAGTGGACCAGGTTGCTTCAGGGTGTCCTGCTGGGGAAAGGTTTGTCGTTTACAGACATTTCATGACTTTTAGGTTCCTGTGCAGAAATCACAATGACTGTATCATTGCCCAGGAAGTAAGGACATGGCTGTTATGCAGGTAAGTGGTGATGTGGGATTCAAGCACACCATGAGCCATCTGATCTGCAGATCACTAGGTGAGCACTGATGTTTTTCCCCACAAAATTGAGGTGACCATCTCATCTTCGCATGTATTCAGGTAGGAAATCAGATTCCTTGCCAATCTAGCGACCTCCAGGTTGTTCATGTGATATTTTAGAGCACATTTTTCTTTAACCCTGAGAGGAATGAGGTATTGTTGTATCCAAGTCCTTTTCATAGTAGGCCAACCACAGCACCAACCATTGAAGTGCTGTAGGTGTCCCGTGGTGAAATGTCATATCTGACCTTGTCCGGACCTCGGAGTTCTGCAAAGTATTCGGGCATACTTGTTGGTGTCTTACAAAAGGAAATGTCGCAGCTAATCTTGGGTGTCCAGCTACAAAGTTCTGTGCTTTCACAATCATTATTACTGTGACGGGTTTACTGGGAGTCAGGTAAGAAATTCTAGCGACCATACAGGTACCAGCAAGCACATTGAATCCTTAGTTTGGTATGTTAGAGAACACCTAATTTTTAACTGTACGATTGGTGAGCGATGGGAAGACATCAGTATAACTACCACGGGTCTCGCAAGTCACATTAATCACTGGATTTTTCATTCTCTGAGGGGCCAGTCATCATATGAAGGTGTTTCTGGCAATGGATTAGATTTGAGAGCACTGCGAGATGCTAGGTATAGTTGGGGTGTGCAGTGGTGGCCCACAACAAAGCTATTTGCATTCTCATTTCTAGAAGGTTTGACAGTGAACACATACAGCGTCCTGTGTTTTCCGGGTTGCAGTATAGATACCATGGTGAACTTCATCATGATCATTGCCAGAACAGTGCATGAACCTAATAAGTTGTGACCTGTGCCTTAGGCATCCGACAGACCCTCTGACATTCAGATATTTAGGTGAGGGTGTATTGTATCCCTAACACCGTGTTATTGCTTTGCAGCTAACCCGTGAAGTCCTTCTCAGTTCTCAGCTATGAGATTCTGTGACATTCACTCATGAGAGAATGATGGGTGTGAATAACGATGTTTTTTGGAATCCATATTGAGTGTGTTCTTGGTCATAAGGCAGTTCGGGATCCATTTGACCCAGGAAATCCTAGTGAGCATGCCCAGAGTTTTCCTTTTATGCCCCTACACTGATCGATTGATAGGTAGACATCCAGGTAATTCCTCCCACAATCTGTCTCCACATTAGTGACCACGGAATGACGGCAGGTGACTCTTCTAGAGAAGAAGGTGTCATGGACCTCTTCATGTTTCCTGATAATGGTCATGAGTCCCCAACCAAAGCCATTGACCAAAGCTATGTGCAGTTCTCTTAGTAGACTAAGTCTTGTATGACACTCATTTTCCATACTGTCTCGTTCAGGTCACTGTGAGCCCATCCAGGGGAAGCCTATCAAAGTAGGTGTGCAGGCATCCAGTAGGTATGGGGGTCAGGGATGAAGTGGGCCTAAACCACAGCACACACCAGCCGATCTTCATGTTCCTAAGGAAGCAATGACTGTGTACCTAACACTTCCGGTTCCATTGCTTTGGTGCAGGTGGTCAGGAAATAACCTTCTGTTTTTACCTTTTCTCTTTCAGACATAAGTCATGTGTACTGCTGAGTGTCTTGGGAGGGTGATACCTGGTGAGTTCCCTGGCCTTCCCAAACCCATTAGTAACCACAGGATTTTTTGAGGGATACCCTTGAGAGATGATAGTGTCTGTTGAGGAAGTTTTTGACTGAATTTAGTAGAGTTATGTAGCGTGAGTTGGAATCTTTCATCGTAATGGAAGGGAAAAGCATTGTTGCCACGTGTGGTAGTAAAACAGGTTGTTATGGTAAACACGTTTGTCACATGTGCTTCTTCAGATTCTTGTGAGGAGAACTCAGTGACCTAACTATGGTCTTTATGGTAACCTGCCTCTAAAGCTGGTAGGTCGTCAAGTGAACATCATCTGATACTCAAGGTGAGTTTAAGTGAAGAGGATGCTCTTAACACTTGTGTTAATTACCTTGTTTGTAGGGGGAGGTGAGCGGCATCACTGGTACTGAGGTAATGGCTGCCCATAGTACCAGACATGCCGCCCTCCCCCCCCTACAAAAATCCCAGCACAGACCACGTGATGCTCACATGTCTAGGTAAGTGATGCTGTGTGCTAGCGCTCATTGTCGCCATGATTCCCTTTTAGGGATTCAGTAAGAAATGATGGATTCCTTGCCAATCGTTTTAAGTGGGAGTTTACAGTTTTCTGTTTTAGAGAAGGTTTACGTTTCCTACTGTGCCTGTTCCAGGATTATAGGCACACTGGTACTTATCCTGGCTGCCACCTATGGTACTTATCTTAGGCATTTCACCTGTGTCGAATCCCAAGCGATATGTTTCTAACAGTGCTTTCCACACTAGATCGATGCTGGTATCCAGTTAGAGTTGATGTGTCTCATTGTGGAATCCTTTTGATTCAAGAAACCCTTGTGAACATGCCCAGACATTGCCTTTTATGCCCCCATACTGATACATTGATAGGTAGACTTCCAGGTAATTTCTTCCATGGTTTGTCTCCACAACAATGACTATGGAATGTTTGCAGGTGTCTCTTCATGAAAAGAAGGTGTCATTGGTGTCATTGACCTCTTCAAGTGTTCAGTTAATGGTCATAAGTCTCCAACCAAAGCCATTGACCAAGGCAATATGCAGTTGTCACGGGTACGCCACCCATTATCCACAGTGTGTCTTTCAGATCACAGTAACCCATCCCCGGAAAGCTTATCCACGTTAGGAGTGCAGGACTCCAGTTGGAATGACGGTCAGTGATGAAGTGGAACTGAACCACAGCACAGACCATCTGATCTTCATGTTCCTAAGGCAGCGATAACTGTGTATGTAACAATTCCTGGTTCAATCACTTTGTCACAGGTGGTCAGGTAATAAACTTCTCTTTTTCCCTTTTCTCTTTCAGACATAAGTCATGTATAATGTTGAGTGTCTTGGGTGGATGATGTCCGATGAGTTACATGGTATTTTCAAACTAGTTATTAACCAAAGCATATTTTGAGGGATACCCTGGAGAAATGATCATATCTGCTGAGGAATATTTTGACCAGATTTAATTGAGTTATCAAGTTTGAGTAGTGTGTTTCATCCTAATGGACGTGAAGAGCATTGTTGGCAGGTGTGTTGCTAAAACAAGTTGTGATCCTAACCAACTTTATCACATGTGATTCTTCAGATTCTTCTGCGGAGAACTCAGTGAGATCACTATGGTCTTAATTGGAACCTGCCTGTAAACGGGGCAGGTGGCCAAGTGGATCCTACCGCTGTGCACAACATCTGATACTCAAGGTGAGGTTAAGTGAAGAGGATGCTCTAAACACTTGTGTTAATTACCTTGTTTCTAGGGGGAGGTTGGCGGTATCACTGTTATTGATGTAATGGCTGCCCACAGTACCAGAAATGCTGCCCCCCTTCCTCTACAAAAGCCCTGCACAGACCACGTGATGCTCACATGTGTAGGTAAGTGATGCAGTGTGCTCACACTCGTTGTGGCCATGATTCTCTAGCAGGGATTCAGGTAAGAAATGAAGGATTCCTTGCTAACCTTCTTAAGTAGGCGTGTACAATTTTCTATTTTAGAGAAGGTTTACGTTTCCAATGTGCCTGTTCCAGGATAGCAGGCACACTGCTACTTATCCTGGCTTGCCAACCCACTGTACTGACCATAAGATTTTCACAGGTGGCCAATCCCAGAGTACGTGTTTGTGACTGTGGTGTCTTCTGTGTTTGACTAAAGCTCTCCAGGTAGAGTTGATGTGTCTCATAGTGGACCAGGTTGTTTCTGGGTGTCCTGCTGGGGAAAGGTTTGTCGTTTACAGACATTTCATGACTTTTAGCTTCCTGTGCAGAAATCACAATGACTGTATCATTGCCCCGTGAAGTTCCTCTCAGTACTCATCTATGAGATTCTGTGACATACACTCATGAGAGAATGATGGATGTGCATAATGATGTTTTCTGGACTCCATATTGAGTCTCTTCTTGGCCTGTAGGCAGATCGGAATCCATTTGCCCAAAGAAACCCTCTTGAGCATGCCCAGAGATTGCTTTTTATGCCCCCATACTGATAAATTGATAGGTAGACATCCAGGTAATTCCTCCCCCAGTCTGTCTCCACATTAGTGGCCTTGGAATGATGGCAGGTGATTCTTCATGAGAAGACAGTGTCATGGACCTCTTCAAGTGTCCTGGGAATGGTCATGAGTCTCCAACCAAAGCCATTGACCAAAGGTATGTGCAGTTCTCTTAGTAGACTAAGACTTGTATGACACCAATTTTCCATAGGGTCACTTTCAGGTCACAGTGAGCCAATCCAGATGAAACCTATCCTCAGTAGGTGTTCAGGCATCCAGTAGGTATGGGGTTCAGGGATGAAGTGGGCCTGAACCACAGCACAGACCAGCCGATCTTCATGTTCCTAAGGCAGCGATGTCTGTGTACCTAACACTTCCTATTTCCACCGTTTTGGTAAAGGTGGTCAGGTAATAGCATTCTGTTTTTACCTTTTCTCTTTCAGACATAAGTCATGTGTAATGCTGAGTGTCTTGGGAGGGTGATATCTGGTGAGTTCTCGGGCCTTCCCAAACCCGTTAGTAACCGCAGGATTTTTTGAGGGATAACCTTGAGAGATGATAGTGTCTGTTGAGGAAGTTTTTGACCAGATTTAATAGAGTTATCTAGCGTGAGTTGGCATCTTTCATCGTAATGGACTAGAAAAGCATTGTTGGCAAATGTGGTAGTAAAACACGTTGTTATGGTAAACACTTTTGTCACATGTGCGTCTTCAGATTCTTGTGAGAAGAACTCGGTGAGCTAACTATGGTCGTTATAGGAACCTGCCTGTAAAGCTGATAGGTTGTCAAGTGCACATCATGTGATACTCAGGGTGAGGTTAAGTGACGAGGATTCTCTTAACACTTGTATTAATTACCTTGTTGTAGGGGGAGGTTGGCGACATCACTGATACTGAGATAATGGCTGTCCTCAGTACCAGACATGCCGCCCTCCTTCCCCTGCAAAAATCCCAGCACAGACCACGTGATGCTCACATGTCTAGGTAAGTGATGCTGTGTGCTAGCGCTCATTGTCGCCATGATTCCCTTTTAGGGATTCAGTAAGAAATGATGAATTCCTTGCCAATCGTTTTAAATAGGAGTTTACAATTTTCTATTTTACAGAAGGTTTACTTTCTTACTGTGCCTGTTCCAGGATTATAGGCACACTGGTACTAATCCTGGCAGCCACCTGCAGTACTGATCTTAGGCTTTTCACAGGTGTCCAATACTGAGTGACATGTTTATAACAGTGGTGTCCACTCTGGATGACTGCTGGTATCCAGGTAAAGTTGATGTGTCTCATTGTGGATGGGGTTTCCTTCGGGTGTGCTTATGGGAAAAGTGTTGTCAGGTTCTTGTGCGCAAATCAGGATAACTGTAACCTTGCCCTGAAATGAAGGATGTGGCTGTTATGCAGATAAGTGGTGATGCAGGCTTCAACCACAGCATGAGCCCTTTGATCTGGAGATAGCTAGGTTAGCTCTGAAGTTTTCCCAACAAAAGTGATGTGACACTCTTTTTTTGCAGGTATTCAGGTAGGAGATAATAGTCCTTAGCAATCGAGGTAGCTCCAGGTTGTTAATGTCATAGTTTAGAGACTATTTTTCTTTAACCCTGAGAGGGATGAGGTATTGCTGTATCCAAGTCCTTTTCGTAGTAGGCCAAGCCACAGCACCAACCATGGAAGTGCTGTAGGTGTCCCGCGGTGAAATGTCATATCTGACCTTGTCCGGACATCGGAGATCTGCAAAGTATTCGGGCATACTTGTTGGTGTCTTACAAAAGTAAATGTCGCAGCTAACCTTGGGTGTCCCGGTACAAAGTTCTGTGCTTTCACAGTCATTATTCCTGTGACGTGTTTACTGGGAGTCAGGTAGGAAATTCTAGGGACCATACAGGCACGAATAAGCACATTGAATCCTTAGTTTGGTATATTACAGAGCATTTAGTTTTGAACTATATGACTGGTAAGCGATTGTAAGATATCATTGTAACTACCACGGGTTTCCCAAGTGACATTAATCACTGGATTTTTTATTCTCTGTGGGACCAGACATCATATGAAGGTGTCTCTGGCAATGGCATACATTTGAGAGGACTGCGAGATGCTAGATATATTTGGTGTGTGCAATGGTGGCCCACAATGAGGCTATTTGAGTTTTATTTTATAAAAGGTTTGATAGTAGACATGTATGGCATCCTGTGTTTTCATGGTTGCAGTCCAGGTACCATGGTGAACTTCTTCATGACCATTTCCTGGACAGTGCATGAACACGGTAAGTGATTACAGGTGCCTGAGGCATCCGATACATCTTCTCACATTCATATATCTAGGTGAGGGTGTATGGTATCCCTAACACCATGTTATTGCTTTGCAGCTAATGCATGAAGTCCTTCTCAGTACTCAGCTATGATATTCTGTGACATACACTCATTAGAGAATGATGGATGTGCATAATGATGTTTTCTGGACTCCATATTGAGTGTATTCTTGGCCTGTAGGCAGTTCGGAATCCATTTGACCAAAGAAACCCTAGTGAGCATGCCCAGAGATTGCCGTTTATACCCCACACTGATAGATTGATAAGTACATGTCCAGGTAATTCCTCCCATAGTCTATCTCCACATTAGTGACCATGGAATGATGGCAGGAGACTCTTCTTGAGAAGAAGGTGTCATGGACCTCTTCAAATGTCCTGGTAATCGTCATGAGTCTCCTACCAAAGCCATTGACGAAAGCTATGTGTAGTTCTCTTAGTAGACTAAGACTTGTATGACACCGATTTTCCATAGTGTCTTTTTCAGGTCACAGTGAGCCCATCCCCGGGAAGGTATCCACGGTAGGTGTGCAGGCATCCAGTAGGTATGGGGGTCACAGATGAAGTGGGCCTAAACCACAGCACAGACCAGCCGATCTTCATGTTCCTAAGGCAGCAATGACTGCGTACCTTACAATTCCTGGTTCCATCGCTTTGGTACAGGTGGTCAGATAATAACCTTCTGTTTTTACCTTTTCTCTTTCAGACATAAGTCATGTGTACTACTGATATCTGGTGAATTCCCTGGCATTCCCAAACTAGTTAGTAAGCACAAGATTTTTCAGGGGATACACTTGAGAGATGATAGTGTCTGTTGAAGAAGTTTTTGACCAGATTTAATAGAGTTATCAATCATGAGTTGGCGCCTTTTATCGTAATGGACGGGAAAAGCATTGTTGGCAAGTGTTGTGGTAAAACAAGTTGTTATGCTAAACACTTTTGTCACATGTGCTTCTTCAGATTCTTGTGAGTAGAACTCGGTGAGCTAACTATGGTCATTATGGGAACCTGCCTCTAAAGCTGGTAGGTGGTCAGTGGTTCCTACTGTGCACATCATCTGATACTCAAGGTGAGGTTATGTGAAGATGATTCTCTTAACACTTGTGTTAATTACCTTGTTTGTAGGGGGAGGTTGGCGACATCACTGGTACTGAGGTAATGGCTGTCCACAGTACCAGACATGCCGCCCTCCTCCCCCTACAAAAATCTCAGCACAGACCACGTGATGCTCACATGTCTAGGTAAATAATGCTGTGTGCTAGCGCTCATTGTCGCCATGATTCCCTTTTAGGGATTCAGTTAGAAATGATGGATTCCTTGCTAATTGTTTTAACTAGGAGTTTACAATTTTCTATTTTAGAGAAGGTTTACTTTCCTACTGTGCCTGTGCCAGGATTATAGGCACACTGGTACTTATCCTGGCAGCCACCTGCAGTACTGATCATAGGCTTTTCACAGGTGTCCAATCCCGAGTGACATGTTTGTAACATTGGTGTCCACTCTGGATGACTGCTGGTATCCAGGTAGAGTTAATGTGTCTCATACTGGATGGGGTTTGCTTATGGGTGTGCTGGTGGGGAAAGTGTTGTCCTTTACAAACTTTCTTGACTTTCAGTTTCCTGTGCAGAAATCAGGATGACGGTAACCTTGCCCCGAAATGAAGGATGTGGCTGTTAGGCAGATAAGTGGTGATGATGGCTTCAACTACAGCATGAGTCCTCTGATCTGCAGATTGCTAGGTGAGTTCTGATGTTTTCCCAACAAAACTGATGTGACACTCTTTTTTTGCAGGGGTTCAGGTAGGAGATGATAGTCCTCAGCAATCGAGGTAGCTCCAGGTTGTTAATGTCATAGTTTAGAGACTATTTTTCTTTAGCCCTGAGAGGGATGAGGTATTGCTGTATCCAAGTCCTTTTCGTAGTAGGCCAAGCCACAGTACCAAGCATAGAAGTGCTGTAGGTGTCCCGTGGTGAAATGTCATATCTGACCTTGTCCAAACCTCGGAGTTCTGCAAAGTATTCGGGCATACTTGTTGGTGTCTTACAAAAGGAAATGTCGCAGCTAATCTTGGGTGTCCAGCTACAAAGTTCTGTGCTTTCACAATCATTATTATTGTGATGGATTTACTATGAGTCAGGTAAGAAATTCTAGGGACCATATAGTCACTAGTAAGCACATTGAATCCTTAGTTTTGTATGTTGGAGAACACCTAATTTTGAACTGTATGATTGTTGAGCGATTGGAAGATATCAGTGTAACTACCGCGGGTCTCCCAAGTCACATTCATCACTGGATTTTTCATTCTGTGAGGGGCCAGTCATCATATGAAGGTGTCTCTGGCAATGGCATAGATTTGAGAGGACTGCAAGGTGCTAGGTATAGTTGGGGTGTGCAGTGGTGGCCCACAACAAGGCTATTTGCATTTGAATTTCAAGAAGTTTTGACAGTGGAAACATATGGTATCCTATGTTTTGCTGGTTGCAGTCTAGATACCATGGTGAAATTCATCATGATAATTGCCCGGATAGTGCATGAACCTGATAAGTGATGACCTGTGCCTTAGGAATCCGACAGACCCTGTGACATTCAGATATCTAGGTGAGGGTGTATGGTATCCCTAACACCATGTTATTGTTTTGCAGGTGACCGTGAGTTCCTTCTCAGTACTCAGCAATGAGATTCTGTGACATACAATCATGAGAAAATGATGGATGTGCATAATTATATTTTTGGACTCCATATTGAGTGTCTTTTTAATCTGTAGGCAGTTCGGAATCCATTTGACCCAAGAAATGCTAGTGAGCATGCCCAGATATTGCCTTTTATGCCCCCCATACTGATGCATTGATAGGTAGACTTCCAGGTAATTTCTCCCAAGGTCCATCTCCACATTAATGACATTGTGGAATGTGTTTAGTTAATGGTCAGGAGTCTCCAACCAAAGGCACTGACCAAAGCAATATGCAGTTGTCATGTGTATGCCACTCATTATGCACAGTGTGTCTTTCAGGTCACCGTGAGTCCATCCCCGGGAAGCCTATCCACCTTAGGTGTGCAGGCCTCCAGTAGGAATGAGGGTCAGTGATGAAGCGGGACTAAACCTCAGCACAGACCAACCGATCTTCAAGTTCCTAAGGCATCGATAACTGTGTATGTAACAATTCCTGGTTCAATCATTTTGTCGCAGGTGGTCAGGTAATAAACTTCTGTTTTTACCTTTTCTCTGTCAGACATAAGTCATGTGTAATGTTGAGTGTCCTGGGTGCATGATGTCCGGTGAGTTACATGGTATTCCCAAACTAGTTATTAACCAAAGCATATTTTGAGGGATACCCTGGAGAAATGATGGTGTCTGCTGAGGAAGATTTTAACCAAATTTAATATAGTTATCAAGGTTGACTTGTGTGTTTCATCCTAATGGACGTGAAAAGCATTGTTGGCAGGTGTGTTGCTAAAACAAGTTGTGACCCTAACCAATTTTGTCACATGTGATTCTTCAGATTCTTGTGAGGAGAACTCGGTGAGCTAACTATGGTCTTAATTTGAACCTGCCTAAAAACGCGGTAGGTGGCCACGTGGATCCTACCGCTGTGCACAACATCTGATACTCAAGGTGAGGTTAAGTGAAAAGGATGCTCCAAACACTTGTGTTAATTACCTCGTTTGTAGGGGGAGGTTGGCGGTATCACTGTTACTGATGTAATGGCTGCTCACAGTACCAGAAATGCCGTCCCCCGCCCCCTACAAAATCCTAGGACAGACCACGTGATGCTCACATGTGTAGGTAAGTGATGCAGTATGGTCACAATCATTGTGCCCATGATTCTCTTGCAGGGATTCAGGTAAGAAATGAAGGATTCCTTGCCAATCTTCTTAAATAAGCATTTCCAATTTTCTATTTTAGAGAAGGTTTACGTTTCCAATGTGCCTGTTCCAGGAGTGCAGGCACACTGCTACTTATCCTGGCTTGCCAACCCGCTGTACTGATCGTAGGATTTTCACAGGTGGCCAATCCCAGAGTACGTGTTTATGACTGTGGTGTCTTTTGTGGATGATTGAAGGTCTCCAGGTAGAGTTGATGTCTCTCATAGTGGACCAGGTTGCTTCAGGGTGTCCTGCTGGGGAAAGGTTTGTCGTTTACAGACATTTCATGACTTTTAGGTTCCTGTGTGGAAATCACAATGACTGTATCATTGCCCAGGAAGTAAGGACATGGCTGTTATGCAGGTAAATAGTGACGTGGGATTCAACCACACCATGAGCCATCTGATCTGCAGATCACTAGGTGAGCACTGATGTTTTTCCCCACAAAATTGAGGTGACCATCTCTTCTTTGCCTGTATTCAGGTTGGAAATCAGATTCCTTGCCAATCTAGCGACCTCCAGGTTTTTCATGTGATATTTTAGAGCACAGTTTTCTGTGCTCTAAACCTAATTACCAAAAATGGAAGTGTTGTAGGTGTCCCGTGGTGAAATGTTGTCATATCTGACCTGGTCCGGACCTTGGAGTTCTGCAAAGTGTTCTGGCAGAGTTGATGGTGTCTTACAGAAGGAAATGTCACAACTAATCTTGAGTGTCCCACGACAAATTCTGTGCTTTCACAATCATTATAACCGTGACGTGTTTACCAGGAGGCAGGTAAAAAATTCTAAGGACCATAAAGGTACTAACATGCACATTGAATCTTTAGTTTGGTATATTATAGAACATTTCGTTTTGAACTATATGATTGGTAAGCGATTGGAAGATATCAGTGTAACTACCACAGATCTCCCAAGTGACATTTATCACTGAATTTTTTATTCTCTGAGGGACCAGACATCATATGAAGGAGTCTCTGGCAATAGCATAGATTTGAGAGGACTGTGAGAGGGTAGGTATAGTTTGGGTGTGGAGTGGTGGCCCACAATGAGGCTATTTGAGTTTTCATTTCTAGAAGGTTTGACAGTGGACATGAATGGCATCCAGTGCTTTCATGGTTGCACTCCAGATACCATGGTGAAATTCTGCATTACCATTTCCTGGATAGTGCATGAACGAGGTAAGTGATTACCAGTGCCTTAGGCATCTGACAGACCTTCTGACATTCAGATGTCTAGGTGAGGGTGTATCGTATCCCTAACACCGTGTTATTGCTTTGCAGCTAACCCGTGAAGTCCTTCTTAGTACTCAGCTATGAGATTCTGTGACATACACTCATGAGAGAATGATGGATGTGCATAATGATGTTTACTGGACTCCATATTGAGTGTCTTCTTGGCCTGTAGGCAGACCGGAATCCATTTGGCCAAAGAAACCCTCGTGAGCTTGCCCAGATATTTCCTTTTATGCCCCCATACTGATAGATATGTAGACGTCCAGGTAATTCCTCCCACAGTCTGTCTCCACATTAGTGGCCATGGAATGATGGCAGGTGATTCTTCATGAGAAGACAGTGTCATGGACCTCTTCAAGTGTCTTGGGAATGGTCAGGAGTCTCCAACCAAAGCCGTTGACCAAAGCTATGTGAAGTTCTCTTAGTAGACTAAGACTTGTATGACACCGATTTTCCTTAGTGTCTCTTTCAGGTCACAGCCAATTCAGGGGAAGGCTATCCACAGTAGGTGTGCAGGCATCCAGTAGGTACGGGGGTCAGGGATGAAGTGGGCCTAAACCACAGTGCAGACCAGCCGATCTTCATGTTCCTAAGGTAGCGATGACTGTGTACCTAACACTTCCTGGTTCCATCGCTTTGGTGCAGGTGTTCAGGTAATAACCTTCTGTTTTTACCTTTTCTCTTACAGACATAAGTCATGTGTAATGCTGAGTGTCTTGGGAGGGTGATACCTGGTGAGTTCCCTGGCCTTCCCAAACCAGTTAGTAACCACAGTATTTTTTGAGGGATAACCTTGAGAGAAGATCGTGTCTGGTGGGGAAGATTTTGACCGGATTTAATAGAGTTATCAAGCATTAGTTGGCATCGTTCATCGTAATGGACATGAAAACATTGTTGGCCATTGTGGAGGTAAAACAAGTTGTTATGCTAAACACTTTTTTCACATGTGCTTCTTCAGATTCCTGTGAGTAGAACTTGGTGAGCTAACTATGGTTGTTATGGGAACCTGCCTCTAAAGCTGGTAGGTCGTCAAGTGAACATCTTTTGATATTCAACTTGAGTTTAAGTGAAGAGTGTGCTCTTAACACTTGTATTAATTACCTTGTTGTAGAGGGAGGTTGGCGACATCACTGGTACTGAGGTAATGGCTGTCCACAGTACCAGACATGTCGCCCTCCTCCCCCTACAAAAATCCCAGCACAGACCACGTGATGCTCACATGTCTAAGTAAGTGATGCTGTGTGCTAACGCTCATTGTCACCATGATTCCCTTTTAGGGATTCAGTAAGAAATGATGGATTCCATGCCAATAGTTTTAAGTAGGAGTTGACAATTTTCTATTTTAGAGAAGGGTACATTTTCTACTGTGTCTTTTCCAGGATTATAGGTACACTGGATCTTATCCTGGCTGCCACCCACAGTACTGACCTTATGCTTTTTCACAGGTGTCCAATCCCGAGTGACATGTTTGTAACAGTGGTGGCTACTCTGGATGGCTGCTGATATCCAGGTAGAGTTGATGTGTCTCATTGTGGATCGCAGTTTTTTTATGGTTTTGCTGGTGGGAAAAGTGTTGTACTTTACAAACCTTCATGACTTTCAGGTTCCCGTGCGGAAATCAGGATGACTGTAACCTTGCCCCGAAATGAAGGACGTGGCTCTCAGGCAGATAAGTGGTGATGCGGCCTTCAACCACAATATGAGCCCTCTGATCTGCAGATCACTAGGTGAGCTCTGATGATTTACCCAACAAAATTGAGGTGACACTCTTTTTTTTATCAGGTATTCAGGTAGGAGATGATAGTCCTCAGCAATCGACGTAGCTCCAGGTCGTTAATGTCATATTTTAGAGACTATTTTTCTTTAACCATAAGAGGGATGAAGTATTGCTGTATCCAAGTCTTTTCGTAGTAGGCCAAACCAAAATACCAACCATGGATGTGTTGTAGGTGTCCCGTGGTGTAATGTTGTCATATCTGACCTAATCCAGACCTTGAAGTTCTGCAAAGTGTTGGCAGATTTGACAGTGTCTTACAGTTGA